>NW_027272736.1:0-288861 GCF_040938485.1 Diadema antillarum
CTGAATTTGCACTCAACTTCTTCCAATGGCTAACGGATGTTTAATTTTTGAATTTCACTGACCTCCAAATTTCACAAAGAAAACCTTCTTAGCATGATGGTTAATATGACATTTGACTGATATTGGAGATGTTTGCGAATCGGATCTACTACCTTTAATATTATTAAATCTAAAATGATTATTTGAAAGTTCGGAAATGCTGGAAATATCCTACCACAAGGAGGCAAAATATAAATGGTTCACATTCACAATAAATTTTTTTTTAAAGTTTTCTTATTTATTTTCGTTTTTGACAAACTCGCATACCAACGGCTGATATACTGTATAGTAAAGTGAATGTTTCATCTTCCAAACAGCATCCAATGGGATGGAAAACTCCAACTGAAAGGTGGACACCGTGACCATACTCGCTAAAGAAAACGCGCAATAGGGGTCGTTTTTTCTCACGGATTAGATGGAAAGTGTGATGTACGAGCGTATCAATGATCAAAGGGTATCAAAAAGGCCGAAATTTGGGAAAATGGTATATTGTTCAATCATGATGAAGTACTTCTTTAGGGTGCAGGAAACATTTAAGGAATACTTGTTTTTAAGGCCCGAAAAAATCATATGATCAATACTCGTTTAGGGGCATTTTGAAAGTCCATGTATGAGCATGGTGTCCACCTTTTAATTGTCGCTACCCCTCCCGGGACAGTATCAAAGGACCGTTTTGTTAATCAACGCAATCCCCCCTTCCTTTAAAAATCCTGGCTTCAGGCCTGCTAACGCGGGTATACAATAGAAAAAATAAAAGTTAAAACAACACCAGGAAAATCACTATTCTCAATTTTGCGGCGCGCTACGCGCGCAGAGTCTCGAACACAATTAAACTTTGCAACTTCCTGGCAAAATGAGTTTTTACTATTTCCTAGATGAAATACCGTAACGCGATTGCATGCAACAGACAAAAATACAAATTTCCTCGAGACTTTAAAACGTCATTAAAACAGTCAACATTCACAATTTGCGGCGCGCTTCGCGCGCAAATTCTTATACAACTTTTGTAGTTCGGTCGTCCAAAGAATATATATATATATATATATATATATATATATATATATATATATAATTGTGTGTGTGTGTGTGTGTGTGTGTCATCATTGGTATTGGTACCGAAGGTCCGTTTTTTTTAGTGACCGCACCCCCCCTTGAAAAATCCTGGCTACGGGCCTGCAGTGTTGCATATTGTGTTGCAATGATCGAGCAGTCGTGAGTCTGTTTTTCTGTCTTTCTTTTTTTTTATAGGGGAAGAAGGTTCAGGGAAAGCATTACAGTTGTTAATTATCAACCGCAAAGATACTCATGATTGAACAGTGAATGCCAATTATATCAAAGAGCGCACTGAACACAGAAGCGATGATCACCGGTCCAAAGGCTGAAAACTGTGCAAACAATTTTTTTTTTCTCCCTCCGTCGTTCTCGTCCTCTGTCTTTGGAACAGAGCATACAGTGACCAAACCTAGCTTGGTGGCATCAAAATATAGGGCTCTGGGGCCCATTGCATAAAACTCCAACCGGATTTTTTTTTCCGGTTGAAATCACAAAATTCCGGTTGGAAGCTCCCAACCAGAGTTTTTATGCAACGGATTTTACGTTCTTAGATTAGCAACCCTAAAAAATTCAGGTTGGGCAAATCCCAACCTGAATTTTTAAGGTTGCTAAAAAAGTTTTATGCAACGGGACCCAGGTATTCTTATCTTGTTATCAAAGATTGCAAATCATTTTACTCATGGCTGGTTGTATATCTGATACAACCCTTGTTTTGTCACTAGTAATACATGTAATAATATAATAGACGACTTACTGCAAATCATCCTTATAAACACAACTGAAAGACGCTAGGCTCGCATAACTAACGAAAATGAGCTTCATGTAAAAAGGGGGAAAAGGTTGAAGAAAAAAAATCCTCCTCAGCTTACAAATTTTCTCTAATAAAATTGTATGATGCACATTGATTATAAAAATCTCGTAACCTAGCATTATGCATTGGTTAATACAGTCGATATAATCATGCCCGTGGAGTCCCGGCCTCCTGGGAAATGCGACAACTTGCATTAGATTCCGACACCACGTTTAGGACCCATAATCTTAGTTTCGTGCGATCTTCGAAAAGACATTTTGACAAGTTTCTGTCATTCATCGGTAGTCGAGGATGTGTTGATACAGTGGCGGATCCAGAGGGGGGCGCAATCGGCGCACGCCCCCCCCTTTATTTTTCGTAAAAAACAAAAGAAATAAAAAGAAAAACAATGAAATGAAACCCGGAAGTGGCACCAGAAATATTAGTCACGCCCCCCCCCCCCCCCCCCCCCTTTACAGAATTCCTGGATCCGCCCCTGGTTGATAGATCGGTTTCTTGTGGATCTGGTGACTGGTGTAATTTATGTATATTGTAGACCGGCAGGTTGTCATGGACGGGCCTGTCACCTGCCTGTATAGCTCTCGGTGCGAAAATATTGTGTGTGAGATTTCTATTATAGCTATCAAATTTGTTTGACGTCTGTCCAAAGTATCAATTTGTGCGTTGTCATAACTGCTATTAACTGTTATCACAACACGCAAACTGGGGTCAAGTATTGAAATCTAGTGTTTATATAGACAATTCAGTTTTACCTTTTTATTTGCCGTGACATTTTTAGCAATTCTTGCTGACTTTGTCTAGGTGAATTGAAAATCGACAACTCCCTTCAGAAAACGCACTCGAATTCAGAATTGCAAATTAAAGCGAACAACAAATGCTTCCCTTTGGGACTCATTGGGTAAGACAATACCGTGTCTGCTAAAAGTGAGTGTTGCAGCTTTCGAGATGGTTATGATAATCGCTAGTAACTGATCCAGTCAATCATTCGTATGAATTTATTATATATTTGTTAGTCATGATAATACATAATCGTATCATAATATTCGTATAGGCCCTGTATTCTGTATTTCAATTCAATTTCTCTGTGTTGTATTAATGAGCTTAGAGACGTCGTAGTAAGTGCTAAATGGTATTCATTTGTTGGTCATATACATATCACAATATTTACATAACAAAATATTCGTAATTAGGTCTCGTATTCTGCATTTTGATATATGAATGTTATTTGTTTTTGTCATTATCTCATCATTATCATTATAATGATGATGATGAGTATTATTATTATGACCGTTATTATTGTA
The DNA here is from genome assembly GCF_040938485.1 of Diadema antillarum. Lineage (NCBI taxonomy): Eukaryota > Metazoa > Echinodermata > Echinoidea > Diadematoida > Diadematidae > Diadema > Diadema antillarum. The sequence continues at coordinate 3,205 of NW_027272736.1, forward strand.
ATTAGGATTATCATTATTATTATCATCATCATTATTATCATCAATATTATCATTATTATTATCATCATCATCATCATCATTATCATTACTGTAAGTCATTCTTACTCCAATTCACATCGTTTTCTTATCTCTCTCTGTTGGCACACAGGGTATCATCAATTTTAGTACGGCACAGAACACCAGCCTCTCGCCGGTGATCATTGAGAAGGTAAACATGAAGCTTGTCATGAATGTTGGTGATCGTTAGTTTGATGCTGATGGTGGTGACGACGATGGTGACAGTCGTGATATCCTGGGCACACCGTTGATGGTGACAGTCGTGATATCCTGGGCACACCGTTGATGGTGTTTATGGGAGTGATGACGATGATTATACGGTGACTGTAATAAGTATGGGGCTGAATTAGGAATGGAGGTTGTACACGCTTTCTTCTAAATGTAAGGGGGGGGGAGGGAAGGTTGTTATATCTGTGTCTTTATGAGTAGATCAAAACCAAACAAACACATGAAATTCCTGAAGGAAAACCGTTGTCTTTGAGAACCTCTAAGTTGAGTTTGAGCAGATGAATTCCCCCTTCCACATTTCTGGACTACAAGTAGTAATAGTAAAATAAGTTCGTCTGTAGATATAAAACACGAAAGACACTGAGGTTTTCTTGTACTTTATCATAATCATCTTTCATTTTCTTTTAAATTCTTAAAATGTATGTCTATGGAGAATCACTTGATTGGTTTTATCGCACTTGTTAAAATTCTTAAGTAAGTTTATCTCCAGATTTTCTTTGTTGTTTTAGCCACTTCAATCGCAAATAACTCAACTTGTTGTTGTCAGTTCGTTTTGTGATAAAACTCCTCACTTTCAGGTGTAGACTAAATCACTGAAAGCAAATCGTAAAACTGACGCATAATGCATTGCTACCGTGCAGCTCAACAAGCCGGGTTTTATGAAGTGGGATGAGTGGATGCTACCGTACACGGAGAAGCCTTGTTTGTGGAGACTACGCGAGGCAGTGGCGGGCTTTCTCACAGAACAAACGGGCGCCAAACAACCTCTTGACCCAAAGAAGGTGCGTCCGTAATTTTCAGTTAGTCATGAACATTCACTTGAATGTGTATGAAACTGGCAAATGAAAATTACAGTATAACCATCATTCATTAGTACAGAAATGTACGTTACTCATGATGCAGGGATTATTGTTGTGATGAATAAGATCATCAGTGTCCTTCTCCAGGTAGGAAACCTCCTCACCATATCTCTCTGCCTGCGCGCGCGCGCACACACACACACACGCACGCACACACTAAAATCTCTTTCTCCCTCACACACACACAAATAATAAAGACACTATGCATGATGCAGAAGACCAACGAGTCACGTGATCTCATATCGCCATTTTAAAGAAAGTATAACGATGAAAAAAAAAACCCACACTCTGCATATCTGACGGTCTTTCCGTAGGTTCTGATAGTGAACGGCGTGACGGCACTCATAAGCTTGGCGGCATTTGTTCTCTGCGACGACGGAGGTGAGTGAAGGTGACATGACAGACATAAAAGAGAAAGCTGTTTTTTCAAAAACGGTGAGACAAAAAAAACCCCCAACAATATCCAATCGTCTGTAGTAACGTCTGACTATCCTTCTTGCAAATAAGAGAGTCTCTTAATTGCGAGAAGGATAGACACATCATTATATAGTATATAATAATGGATATGAGAGAAATATTTTGCCCTGTATTATGGGTTATAGCTGGCTATTCCCGCGAAGGTTCCTCTTTTCTTCCCAAAAAATTTCGTTCATCCTCGAATGAATGAAGATTCTGCAATCTGAAAATGAATAGATGATTTCAATCCGTTAAAAGAAAAGAGTTTGTTGTGCCGAAGGGTTCGTTTATCCGAAAATAGATAGAGTTTGCTATACTCACGAAAACAAAACAAACACAGTCTTCTGTAAATGAGAAATACCGTATTATAATATTTCATTTTCGGATTAACAACGCAAAAGGTACAGAAAATTTTGCGTATTCTGTATTTCTAACTAATCTTCGAAATAACGAAGATTACCAGTTTTGTGTAGTGTCTTCTTTGGTCTCCGCCTTACAAGAGTGATCTGTGAAATGGTTCTGCAGTGAACATAACTTTATCACTCAGTGTGAAATTTGTCTTAGATAATTATTACAGTTGTTATTGCAGTGATTATTTCAACCACAAATACAACTAGTAAAATTGCCATTACTCCTGTTATTGCTATCATTCATAACTATTATGAATTTACATAATTTATGCAAGAAGCTAGTTATTACTATTGACTATACGCATTGGGCACTTTTAGGATGATTCATGTGATAATTGTTAGTTTTTGATTAGCATGATATGTTTTGTACTATTATTTTTGTTGAAAATGAAATGAAATGAATAAAGAATGAAAGGCAATAAATGGGATGGACCGTTTGTTGAGGTGTATGTCGGGGTATCGATATATCGATTTTGATGCATCTCTCTCTCTCTCTCTCTCTCTTGGTATAAAGACACTATTTTGACCCCGTCCCCGATGTATGGCGCCATCCCACGTGACCTCTCATTTGTCTCCAACGTTCACACATACCCTGTTCATCTCAACAGCAAGGTGTGGCGCTCTTCTTTCTTCGTCTCTCGGAATTATACATTATATATATTTATCTCTCTTACTCTTTTCTCTCCCTCGCTGTCTTTCATTATATGTGTATATAAATATATATATATGTATATATATATATATATATATATATATATATATATATATAGATCCGATATGTTTACACTTTCACTGTTTCTTCCTTGTATTCACTGAATGATATCCTCTGCACTTTAACTAAAAGTCATCTATTCGTAGATACCATCCTCTCTATAAGTGTTAGGCACATAATTATAACCATAATTTATATAAAAACACATACATTATATACATCATTAATATTTGTACATATATGCATATATTATTATACTACATTAGATTATTTATGTGTTTGTTTCAGCTTGTTTGTGTGCTTATCTATTGCAACTGATTAAAAAAGAATGCCCTTCATTTCAGTTTATGAGCACCGATTATTCAGTGTTTTAAAAAATATCCTTGATAAATAATGATAAAAAATAGACAGGTATCACACCACTTGGCCATCGAACTTCAGCCCGATAGCCAATGATGGATGTTATCCCAATTACAAGCGATATTCTGCATATTTATTCGACTTAATGATTAATGATAGCAAAGCTAAGCATTCATTAAAACACGATGATTAACATTGATGTGAAGAAGTACGGTTAATAGGATTTCGTCTTAAAACTTTACGATTTGATTTCTTAATTGCTTTTTGTCTCTTTTCTCTTTTGATATCATACCAAACAAATTGATTATTCTGTCCGTCAAGTTCTTTATAAAGAAACAAAGAAACCACGTGCATGAAAAATCAGCAGCTCATGTTCTGATTATTACTTGCAGAGTATTAATTGTCTTTCTCTATGCCATTCAAAAATTGTTCCTACATCCATGCAAACTTTATTAGGTTCGTGAATCAGTAACTTATGAAGTAATATCTAGTCACTGCCCATATGCCACATCACTCTCGGTTCATTGCTAATAATGCTGATTATATTGATACAGCTATCAATTTCGCCCCATCAAATACTTAATGAATTATTTAATGAAGGCAGGTCTGAAGAGAGAAAAAGAGTTAATAATGAGCAAACGAACAAACTAATGAATGGATGGACGCATGGATAGATGAATGAATGAATGAATGAATGGATGAATGAATGAATGAATGATTGAATGCGTGGATGAATGCATGGAAGAATGCATGGATGAATGCATGAATGAATGAATTAATCGATTAATGGATAAATAAATGGATGGAAAATAGGTGAATAAGAATAATATTGAATGAATGAATGAAAGAAAGAAAGAATGAATGAATGAATAAATGAATGAATGAATGAATAGATGAAAGAAAGAAAGATAAGAAAATGAATGAATGAATGAATGAATGAATGAATGAATGAATGAATGAATGAATGATTTTAATACGAATGACTCACTCTAAACCACAGGCCGGCCGAGATGGCAGTGAACCGTTCGAGCTCACCGTTGATCTACTCGAGGCGACGCTGCATGAAGCTCAGGAAAAGGTATAGACTAGCTGAACGCGTCGATGAATTTTTGAACCCTCGATAACCTCATATTGTTTTTTTTTTCCAATTCTGCTTTTTTTCCGGAACCATAATTACAATATAAAGGAGCACTCGACTTATCTCTTGCAGAGAGCAGGGAGAATGATGCTGCCTAATATTATCAGTAATGAATGTCAGCAATGGAAAAAAAAAATGAATGAATGAATGAATGAATGAATTAGTTAATGAATTGATTAATTAATTGATTTATGAATGAATGAATAAGTCGAGGGAATGCGTACATTTCATCAGAAAACTTTTGTTTTGTGGAAATCGCTTTATTATCTTTTATATCGTTCTTTAGTTAAACACATCTGGCTTTGTGATTTTTTTTTTCAATTTCATCTCACAGATGTCTTCTTTTTTTTTGCCAAATGCTCATTCATATTTTGAATTTGTCCTTTATTCTTTCTAACAGGGACACAAGGTCAAAGCACTTTTTCTCGTCAATCCCAATAATCCACTTGGCATTGTGTACACCAAGGAGCAAGTTTTGACGTACATGGAGTTTTGCAAGAGGTATAAATTTCGCGAAACAAGTCGTGTGGTTCTCCCCCACTGTCAATCACCTTTGCTGTGATGACATTGCGAAGTAAACAACATCATTTGGAATCATTGATTCGGGGGAAGAAGAAGTAGAACCACGTGAAGAAGAAGTAAAAGAAGAAGAAGGCAAGGAGAGAAAAAAGAGAGAAAATGAAGAACAAGAAGAAGCGGAAGATAAGGAAGAAGTTGAATTTTTAGTGGAATTTTAAAGTCATTATGATTATTTATGATAATGAGAAAAGCGGTATTAGAAATTGTAATTGTAATATTTGTGTTTGTTTTGTAGTAAAGGATGATTTTATTGTGCAATTTTAGTTAAGATAAATATGTTTGATTTCTTTCATTCTATGTATTTTTTACTTTCTTGTACATATTTTCATGTACTCTTAGTCTTTTTGTAAAATGTCCGCAGTATAGCCTGCGGGCTGCAATGGATATTTCTCAATTAAATACCTTTTCAATTCAATTCAAATCTGTCGTTTCCGATCTTAATCTAAACGAAATCTTCCTTTATCTAGATCTACAGCCCCCCCCCTTCAAAGGATATTCATTCTGCCCCTTTTACACCAATATCAAGTAATAACAGTTGAAACTGGAATATATTCCCAAATATTTCCGCATCATGCCCTGATGCACTGTATAGTTTGTGGTGCTCTGCAGGCCTACTTACTTGATATTTTGATATCCACTGTAATTACGATTATTAAATGCACACACTGTGAATTACAAGAGGTGAAACTGGTCTACATTCTGATCAATGCTGCTTACGTAGCCTTAGTTAATATCATGGAATGATTATTACTGAAATTCACTTTGAAGCCAGATTGTAGGTCTACGCTGTTGACTGAGAAGCATAAAATTGTTTAGACTTTGATTGTCTTTTGCTCAGACACGAACTCCACTGCGTTATAGACGAAATCTACCTCTGCTGTATTTACGACCAGTCCGTACCAAACTCGAGCGCACTGGGGTTTGACCCGGAAGAGATTCCAGACATTCAACGAACTCACGTTATGTGGGGATTGAGCAAGGTTAGTCTATAGCGGTGACGAGGTAGTCACGTGGATAGTGGATATGATATGAACTTGCTCAAAAAAACTTTTGCTATGGCTCTATAGGAAGCGAGAATGAGAAATTGTTAATAGGAATTAAAGGGACATTCCAGACGATTTTCATAATTTCACATCATGTAGTATATAAATCAATAGCTCCATGTATAGATTTGTGGAATTTATTGTGGTTCTTGAGCAGAGAAACAATACTTTGAAACACCTGAAACAAATTACACTGAACAAGGATGATGACATAGGAGGTTGACATATTTCAGAAATGTAGCAGTGTATTCCACTACAATACCGCTTGCTTGCGAGTTCACCTATGTATGATCTATGCATGCCTTCTTCTTTTGTTCTGCTTCCTTGAGCCCCAACTCATGCATTCTTATGGTGACTCTGCCATGTCATCATCCTTGCTCATTGAAATTTGTTCTAAATTGTGAAAATATTCTTATTCTTCATCCCAATTATCACAAATTCTGAAACTCTGCCCTCAGTATAACTAATTTATAGTTGTTCAAATGTAAAAATCTGAAAATCATCAGGAGGTCTCCTTCAAGTACCTGATTAATGATACAACATCACTTACAGATCCTGATTCCATGATGTAAAATTTCGTTCCTTTGTTTAGTCATTTATGTTTTAGTAAAGTTCTGGTGAAAAGTCTGCAAAAAATGTCAGAAATTTAGAATTCGTAAAGAAATACTTTTCACGTGTCGTGTTCGTGTAGGACTTTGGAATGCCAGGTTCACCTGTTGCTGCGCTGTACACATGGAACAACGACGTCTTTCGGGGAGTGGCCGGCCTGGCGGATTTCCACGTCGTGCCTGGCTACAACCAGGAGGCAGCAGCTAAGCTTCTGGAAGATCGCGGTATAGCATCTTCATTATGTTGGGGGGGGGGGAAAAAAGGGGCGATCCTTGATAGTTTCATGTTTAGATTTGTGGAATTTATTGTGGTCCTTGAGCAGATAAGCTAATACTCTAAAAAGAACATACGCTGAACAAGGCTGATGACACAGGGGCCTCATGTTATATTTCAGTAATCTGGTATAATGTGGCAGTGCATTTGCATTATATTAGAATTACGTACCTTATTACTTTTTCGGATTAACCAATCTTCAAAATATCGAAACTTTTATCATTTTCGGATTAACGATCGAACCTTCGGAATAACGAAACTTCATTTCATTTTTTTTTTTAAAATTAACAAATCGTCCGAATAACGATTCTTATTTCAGTTTTGGATTAACGAATAATTATAATCTACGGAATAACGAACCTTATTGCAGTTTTCGGATTAGCGAACTGTAACCGATAGTGTGATCGGTGTCCGTTTCGCTCCCTGATCTTCTAGATTGGCTCCACAATGTCTGCCTACAATCCAACCTCAATACACTCAAGGAGCATGCTCAGATCACCATGGCAACGCTGGATGAGATTGGCGTGCCTTACGTGAAGCCATCTGCAGGGCTGTTCATCTGGCTGGATTTACGAAAGGTATTTTTTGTCTATTGATTTTAGCTTTACTCTATCGTTTCAAGTGATATAATTCTTCTTGATGATATTAAAACAGCAACATAATCTAATGACTGTCTATTCATTTTCTTCTTGTCTCTTTTCTATTCTCTTTTTTTTTTTGGTCCTTTTTGACACAATACTTTGTTCTTTTCTCTGTTGAACTTCTTCTTTGTCGTCACTTTTATCTCTTTGTATTTCCACTTTTCTCTCTTTTTTACCTATTTCTTTTATCATCCTACTGTTTTGGATTTTCCATTTTTGTTTCTCGTGCACCTTAATTTGCATCGCCATCTCCGTTTACATTTGAAGAGTTTGTTCGCAAAAACCGATAAGTCAATATTTGCCAAATGGAGATATTTGCGATTAAAGGTCAAGAAAAATAAAGAGAATAATAAGAAAATGTTTGCTTCTTTTGACCATAACTTCAAAAATGTATACCTTTATAATTTATGTAGTGACCAATATATCGTTTAAAAGGTGTTACTTTGTACTTTATGACAGAGACCGTACTTCAAAATCTTCAAAAATGGACTTATCGGTTTTTGCGAACACACTCTTCATTTTTTTTTCTCTCCCATCTCTCACACCCCTCCGCAAAAACTTCTTCCCCTCCCCCTTGTAAATTAACCCCTCATCATGACACACCCAGTTTATGTCTGATACGCCCACACCTGAGGAGGAAATGCGACTGGCGGAACACTTCCTGGACCAGGGCGTGGTCGTTCCTCCAGGTGCGGGTTTCTTCTATGATGAGCACGGCTGGTTCCGAATCGTCTTCGCCGTTCCCAAGTATCAACTGGTGGAGGGTAACGTGTCACTTTGTTTCCACTTGTAATCCCCCTTAGAGAATTGACATAAGAAATCATAAAGAAAAGAAAAGGAAGAACACTCTAAAAACATCCGGGTCAAAACTGACCCGGAAAAGGGTCCGATGGGGTCACACTCCGTTCCAGGTAAAAAATGGCTTGGAATTTGGTCATGAAGACTCGGAACGGGGTCACCCTGACCTAAATCTTGACTTATAATTTGGTCATATCTGACCTCATTCCTCGTAATTTCTGACCCGTATCATAGTGTGGCCCCAACATACCCTTTTCCGGGTCAGACTGACCCGGATGTTTTTAGAGTGAAGAACAAAGCTTTGATAATAGGGGAGATCCACAGTGGTAAATGTTTTTCAAGAAGGGGGAGGGGGGGGGGGGGGGAGGTTCTTCATGTCAAACTCCTCCCAAGGGTCCTGAAAGGTAGATTCCCTATACTGATGATGCACCCACAAAAAAAAAGAAAGAAAGAAAATACAACGGGGTAAATAGTGAATCTGTCCTAATACAATTTCCAGGTAGAATAACTTGTTACCCATATCTTACAGAAAATCCCATATGATTTGCTTCAGTGGTCAAAGAGAAATTATTTAATGAGGATTTTTGTAGAGCATGACAGGAATCCCTTTCCCTCCATGCAAGTTCTATCCATTGTGTTCACACGTTAATATAATATGCAGTTCCAAGCGCATCCAATAATGCTTAACTTGGAAGAAACAGAACCATGACATGCTTTACAATGATTCACATTCTCTGTCATATTATCATTTTGTATGAGTATGAGCTTTTTTTTTTTATATGAATACAATTTTTCGCATTCTTCAATGTTGATTGAATGTGTTTTGTATAAATAGAGCACTAAGATTATGTGATATGATATCAAGAAAAGATACTTGTGACTGGCATTATAATTTTAAACAAAACAAAGAAGAAACATATACTTTGTGTCATTCTGTTTACTTCATCATTACTATTGGCTGGGACCTGATAGTGCACTTTATATGTATTCTTTTACTTTATTTTATTGTAACTTTGTTATCATGCATAGTTGTCAAGTCCAAAGAAATATGTATATACAACTGTACAATGTATAAATATGTTTTTTCTGAGCTTCATTAATCTAAATATTGTTGTAAGATTATCATGGTTAATGTTATTATCATCATCATTAGTATTCTAATCCTTGTAATCTTATCATTATTATCATTATCCTGATCATATAATTATTTCAAACATTCCAAATGCTATTTTCGTCAGAATTCTTTTTCTTGTTACAGTTATCTATAATGTAACCAGAATACCGATACTAGGGTCATACACAGCAATAATCGAATACACTACATCAGTCTGGCAGGGCTATCTTTGAGTCTTATCCAGTAGTCGTTTTATGTTTCAAAGCTCGTTAATGACATCGTTAATTTTGTCCACTGATCATAAATGTAGAATTTTTCTCTTTTTCTGTTTGCAGGTTTGAAGAGAGTTAAGGCTGCCTGTTTGTCGTTTGCAAACAAGTCCGGAAAAACCTAAGAATACAGCTCAAAAGCCATTGTCGTCGAAATGAACTTTAGTCAACAATCTACGCTGAAATATAATAGATTACCTACTATCAGTCCATGGACCTATGACCAATAGAGACCAGTGGAGCATGTGTCTCGTTTATGGAATGCCGAGTGTCAGTTATCATTATTATTATTATTATTATTATTATTATTATTATTATTGTTATTATTATTATTATTATTATTATTATTATTATCATTGTTATTATTATCATCATCATTATTATTATTATTACTATTATTATCATTATTATTATAACTACTATTGTTATTTTCCCTATGCCTATTCTGCAATTGTATCGCCAACTATTGAAATGGAAAGTCAATGCAAATGAAAAAAAGAACGCCCGAATAACACTCACAAACGCACAGAGAGAGAGAGAGAGAGAGAAAGAAAGACAAGCGAACTAGATGTGATGAACTATAGTATTACAACAAAGATGAAAAAAAGGACCTGTACCACGCATTGTTTATTGTTGTTCATGCATCACTTATTTCGTTGTGATTGCGTGCAATACGCGATCCAAACAAAGTGCAAATTTATTTAGACAAGTGAAGGTCGTTCTATCGCTTCAAAAAAACCATCAGAGTGACAAGGTACCATGAGCACCTTTCGGTGCTCATGGTACTTAAAAAAAATGAAAAGATAGAAAAGATAAAATAGGTCTATACAATACTAGTAATTCAAACATGACAGCAGAGAAGAAAATGGCAAACAAGAAACACATATTATCAAAGTATACAATATTGTTCCGAGCATTATCGATTATAGACTGCAATTATAGTCCTCGGTGTGAGAGGAACAGATACGTTTTAAGTTTGGATTTGAATGTTTCTGTAGATGACAGTTGCCTTAACTGAATAGGTAACTGATTCCACAATTTTGGTCCCATAACGGAGAAAGCACGATCACCCCATCTATGTTTTACTTTGGGTGTTTGGAGTAACAATACATCTGTTAATGAAACTATTGACTTCGTGTCGGATTGTATTTGGCAGTTTGGGAACAGAGTCATGTAGATATGCGGGGAAAAAAAGAACGAACTGACTGATGTACTTATGGCATAATCTTGAAGATAATGGCCTTTTTTTTCTACATGTAACTAGTGTATACAGAACGGTAAAGAATGGAATCAAACTTATTAGTAAAAGTTAACAACCGGGCGGCAGAATTTTGCAACCGTTGATGTTTTGTGACATCTCATTATTCATGTTAATAGTGCGATCATTTTTCACTGAGAACAGAATTGCATGGCATTTAACTATGAACTCGGAGTGTAAAATGATTATTGTAGTCGCAAAATAATGAGAGAGAGAGCGAGAGAGAGAGAGAGAGAGAGGGAGAGAGAGGGAGAGGGAGGAGAGGGAGGGAAAGAAGGAAAGAAAAAGAGGGGGCTCAGAGAGGGAAAGCTCAGAAGAACGTTAACAATTTGTTATAATGTTGATTTATGATTTTGATTTCCGTTCGGGATTCATATTACGCTTGAACGTCCGTACACATTGACAAAATATATCGATTTTTCAGGGATGTTTGTTGTCACTGGGATGCTGCTATTCTGAAGTCATGTCATAATAGGCCTACATGTTTGTTTTGTTTGTGTGTGTATGTGTTTGTTTTATGTCTCTATCTTTATCTTGAATTTGAGACCATTTGATATAACAATCTGTTAATAGCAAAAAAAAAAAAAAATGTTTTGTGATACTGTCTTGATAGGTCATCATCTACGAATTAACTGCTGCAATAGCTGTTGTATAGTTAGAAGGAGATTTAATGTGTGAATTTGCTTTTATCATGAATATGCAATTATTGACCCATGCATTGCCCACTATTTCCCTGCATGAGAACGGTTATTTTTACTGATGGATATTAAGAAAATGACATTACACCGCACTGCACGACTCGCATTACTTTGTAGTTATTTGAGTCTTTTGAAAAGCTTCGATTGTATTCGTGTGTGCATAAGCGATATCTATTTGTGTCGGCATCACTATCACCACATGCACATGCGCATAAGTTACAAACCAATTAGAGATGCTCTGTGAAGGATATCTGATAGATTCAGAATCCATGTTTAGCCCTTTGCACGGATCATTTTCTTTTCACAATTCTGTGGTACACAGTAACGAAAATTATATCAATATGTGACATGTACGGGATTATCAATAAGTCTAATGACAGATGTGGTAAAGCATCTCTTCTACATGCAATTAGTATTTAATTTGGTTAAATGACATTATTACTGCATGGTCTACCGTTGTAAGCTGTTATTGTTGATTTTTTTAACACTTAAGAACAACAACAACAACAACAACAACCATAATGATAACAACTACAGTAACATCAACGTTGAGTCAACAAATTTGAAACTGCTGAAAGAATAAATGCATAAATAGAGATAGGTATAGATAATGATAGATAAATAAACAGACAATATACTAATAGATTGATGAAAAGATGGCAATAGAGAGATAGGTAGATCGGTAGATAAATGGCTAGGTAGATAGAAAGATAGTAGATAGATAATAAATAATAGATAGAGCTAGATGGAGAGAGGGAGAACAAGAGAGAGATACTCTAGAGAGAAAGATAAGGTGGAAGGAATATGTGCCAAAATGTGACACCCCCGTGGCCATTTTGAACCAGAAGTTCACATCTGGCAAGATAATCTATTGACCATAATTAATCTTGTTACCGTGGTATCGACAACAAATGATTTTTTACTTTTATTGGAACATATAGATATCCCTTCAGACAACGTACAGTGACTGTCTCCTGAACAAACATTGATGTATACTCCGTACAGATGTGTCTTTCTGTGACCTGGTCCAGGTTGTGTATTGTGATTTCTATATGTATTGTAATGTAGGCACTTTGTAAACTTTTGCTGATGTGAATAATAATTATTAAGACCTTCGAAGAAGTCGTCGTACTACTGATGAGTCTAGCCACTGCCAGATTGCAGTGCTTATATAGCTGGATGGGACGGTTATATTGTAGTATTGATAAACTTATTAATGATAACATTGCCATATTTTCTGGCAACCTATTATTTATAACATTTTCACTGCAATAATTACTTTCCGATGGCCTCCTAATGAACAAAACATCTGGATTTATTTCCATAAACCTAAACTTAGGCCTACTATCTTAATTCACCTAAACTTCTGTCTATACACTAGGAAAAACAGTCTTTGCACCTTTAAAGGTGCTCCCAGTGTGACACTGGTAAATGTGCAAAGTTGAACCTATTTTTCTCAGCGTGGATAGCATCTTATATAAAACATTATGGATTTGTTGAATTCTGCATCATTTTACCACACTCTTGACCTGAACTATGCATTTCTTACTCGTATAAACATGCTGAGCTGAAATCTATCTGTAATTGAATCATAACCTCAGAAGTAATCAATAAAAACCAGGATACATCGAGACTCAGTGTCATGACACCAAACCACTATTCATCTTACTGAATCTGTCCGACATGGCATCGATGGCATTCAACTAAAAAAATAGTGCTCTCAACAACACACTGTACTACTTTTTCAGCAACACACCATGGAGCTACTACTAGTACTCCGCGGTTATACCGCCACCTATTGGTATCTAAGTTGGGGACTTCCCTCGCCCAGCAGCCAGGGACCATCTAGGCACGCGCGCAGGTAAACAGCGTAGTTGACGCTAGTTGGTACGTACTTTGACTTCCTTGACCAGTGCTGCAGTGGTCAGTTGTGTTGCCCCCGGGTCAGTTTCCACTCTCTGAACAGACTCGATACATTTCTCTTTTCCCATTTCCTCTCAATTTGAATCATATTTGTCATTTCGTTGGGACGTGTCGTGTTTAAAACGTCTAAAATGGCTGCCAACAAAAAAGTGGCTAGGAGAATCGTCCTCGCCAAGGATTTCCACGGTGAAGTTACGGCGTCCAACTTTCGAGTGGAGGAGGTGCAAATTCCAGCGCTAAATGAGGGTGGTAAGTTGACTATCTCCGAGTCTCTTCATGATACTGATAGATTTTAATAGGTGCAAACTATCATTTATGCAAGGAATAAAAAGTTTGTGTCTCTATCGACGACTATTTCGCAGGAATAATTGTGTTTTATGGTATTCGACTTGCTACTTGCTAGTCGAAGCTCGAACGTTAAAGCCGTAGAGGGATCGTATACCGGTAGTTTTGGTTGAGACCTAATTTCAGGTTACTAAAAATTTTTGGTGAGATAATGAAAAACCTCTTATGAAATATGAAAGAGCATGTAATTCCATGAGGAATTCAACATTTATTTGATGAAAATTGGTTTTGAAATAGCCGAGATATCCAAAACACAGCGATTGTAATAATTGTGGGACCCACACTTTGATACTACGATTGCTAAATGTTTTACTATGTTTTTGGATGTTTCAGTCATTCCAAACCCGATTTTCATCAAATAAACTTTGAATTCCTCTTAAAATGGTGTGCTCTGTAGTATTTCATGAGTGTTTTATCGGTATCTCGCAAAAAGTTAAAAACCCAATTCTCATCTCCACCAATACGTACTGTACCATCCCTTTAACATTAACAATGAAAAGTTGCAGGATCGGATCTTACGATAGTTAGGTCTAGCGTTACAGTCTACGGTTCTAGTTCTATGCAAAGTTGTGCTTGTGCTGCCCTACCACATAGTGGCGTGCAAAAATGTATTGCATGTGCAGGGAAGTTCCATCTCCCTGTTGTATTCTATGTGCACATTATGTAATGATATTGCACGTACATGACATAATTATTGCCCGAATATATGCCTGATTTAGTGGACGTAGCATTGAGGATGCAGATTGCTCATTGTCCAGCACACAAATCTCTGTAATTGTCTGTGATAGGCTAGGCATTGATTTACATGCTTTTAAAGGGTTTCATGGTCACAAAGGAAAGAATGTATCTCTTTTACATTTTTGATGCTCCTCAAAATCTGAAGCGGTTAATGAGCAGATCAAGAAGAGAAGAGTACAAGTCAAGCGTATTCATATGGCATCCACAGGCATCGTGAAAACAAAATGATTGTCCAGTTACAGCTCAAAATAAGGAACCATTCTGTTAACACTGGGACTCACATCTACTCGTGTGTTGCTATACATGTACTGCAGAAAATGACTGAACACCAACCTGTCATATTTTTGATAGAGGTGCTAAAGTAGACTATGTTATGTCTTTAGTCTTTAGAACAAGACTTAATCACTTTTTTTTGAATAATAATAATAATAATAATGATAATAATAATAATGATAGTAATAATGATAATAATAATAATAATAATAATAATAATAATATGGTTTTATTTACCAAGGGTAGCCTCTTCAGTGTTGCCACTGCTCTACCAGAGGGCCTTGCCATTATTATTTCCCTAGTAGCATTGCCAGGTTCCCATTTATACACCTGGGTCGAGAGGGACACGGTGGGTAAAAACATCTTGTCCAAGGATGTAAGCACTGGGCGGGATTAGAACTCTGGTCCTCCGATCGGGAGTCGGGAGTCTTATCCACTATGCCACAGCGCCTCCATTTGTGATTCATTTATTTATTTTTTTTTAAGATCTATCACAAAACACATTTAATTCTTGTTCTCATTGCAGAGGTTCAACTAGAAGCTCTCTTCCTCACAGTAGATCCATACATGAGGTAAGCATTTAACCCCTTCCCTGCTGCCCTCCACCACCTGTTGAATACTAGCTGTTGTCTAGCATCCCTGGCTCATAGGCACCCATGAAATGCCCAGATACTGGAAAACAAACAAACAAACAAACAAACAAACGAACTTACATACAAACAGAGAAACAAAAACAACAACAACAGCAGCAGCAGCAGCAACAGCAACTAAAAAAAAAATTAAAAAAAATCTGTGTCACAGTTGTCCTGTAGTGGGCTCTAGGGCAATACCCCCTGGGCAATTACCCTGGACCCTTCCCCTGGCCCTAATCCTAAGCCTAATCCTGAAACTAATCCTAACCCTAACCCAAAATCCTAACCCTAAACCTAACCCCAACCCTAATCTTTACTCTAACCTGACCACTAACCAGTATTTAGGCATGGGTAATTGCCCTCTGGGGGTAATTGCCCAGATAGAGGGCAATTACCCAGATACGCCTTTATTGCTCCCCTGTGTACATATGAATGCCCTGTACACTTGAATGTATTCATAAACTTGTGCTCCTGACTTACCTGCCACATGTGTCTTATGCGATGACACAACATTTGCTCGAACTGGGACAATTGCTCTGGTCTTATTTTCTCCAAGGTTAGGGTTGTAGGTTTAGTTTGATGTTAGGATTAGAATTATGGTTAGAGTTATGTTTGTGGGTAGAATGAATTCATGTTTGGCTTAGCATGGAGATATTTCATGGGAGAAAATGTCATGGAATCTTTTAGTACACGTACACACCATTGCGAACTGCTTTTTCTTTCCTACTTTTACACCAAATCTTTCCTATTTTTCATTCGGGAAGGTTGGGAGGTATACCAGTCCTGTACACTAGATGCTTTATGACCTATGCCTACAATCTTATAAATGCAATGGTTATTTATTGAATGACATCAAATATACTGTACATTAGGAAGAAGGTATTGTGCGTGGGGTGGGATGGGAGGCTGTTGAGAGGCTTTTGACTGGGAAGGACAGATTTTGTTTTGATAATGGATTTCAATTCTTGCTAATGATCCTTGTATGGTAAGCTATGTAAGCTTGTTTTCAAATGATTGATGTTCTTACATTTTCATTTACCTTTGTTACACACATTCAAGTCAATGGCTTTATGCATTACTTACTCTATTTATCAAAAGAAATCAAATAATTTGTTTGATTGTTTGTTTGTTTGTTTGTTTTTTCATTTCTCCCTAAATTCCTTTTTACTTCAATCAGAGTATGGGGAATCAAAGAAGGAGAGCTGATGGTCGGTGAACAAGTTGCCAGGTATAGAAAGTTAATTGCTTTTTGAGACTAAAGTACCACTATACTACCAGGGCTGAATTTCTCATTAGTGTGACAGATCATTTCCATGCAAAGCAGTGCAATTTCAGTATGAATGCCAACACCATTTTAGTTTGGATTAATCTCCTAAACCTTTCCCTTGCCAGAGATCTTTGACAGTGTGTACATTGCTATGAGGTGTTCAGGGGGGCATTTCATGAAGGAACTTGTCGGATAAAATGTCTGACAAGTCAATTATATCCGACAAGTTCAGAGAAATCAGCCAATCAGACTAAAGAATTTCTCAAAACTTGTCGGATATAACTGACTTGTCAGATATTTTATCCGACAAGTTCCTTCATGAAATGTCCCCAGGTGTCAATTTATACTCAAAAGCACACAAAGGGGTCCAGTCCAGGATTAAATTTAAATACTTTGTTTAAAAATATCTTAAATATCTTAAATGTGTGTGATGGTATTGTGCTTTTTTTATTGTGTGTAATGTATTATTTTGTTTTTCATATGAAACCAGATGAACTAAGTGTCATTTAATGTTTAAATGATTTGCTATGAAAGTTCATACAAATTTATCAGAAATGATTGAATTTGATTGGTTTTGATTAAAAAAAAATTGTATAGGACTTCACATCTGCTGTTCCAGAGGAAAAGAATGCCTTTAACTAAACTACAAAGAATATATATCTACTCTCTGAAATTTGACCAAGGAACTCCTTTATTTGGCATTGAGTACATTATGAGATATCAATGACATCTGATGATTCCAAATGTCCCCATTCTCTTGATCTCTGTCAACCCTAACCCTTTTACTGCCCGGGTGCAAACAGGTCTATACATGTAGGTTTAAATTCTACAATCGCTATATTAAGGGGATGTAAAACTGTGTATCGATGGTTCAAGAATATAACTGAATGGTATATGCAGAGGTTATTGCATCACATGTATGTGTTGGTTGATTTGCTCATTAAAGAGACTGTATTTGTGGGGAGACTACAATGAATATATTGCAAAGGTTGGCATGGCTTGCTTAAATACATAATCGGGAATTCACTTAAAATGTTGGTAAACGCTCAACACAATACGCTCTTAGTGGCCCCATGTGGAGAGGAATATCCGGCTGTTATCTAAATGGACTTCTTTCAGCTAGCCTTCAAGTCTGTTTGTGGGTTTTGTAATTTGTTCCAGTGCTCATATACGCTGTTTGGCAATTCTATTCTAGCAGGCCTGCTGTAAGTAGTCAGATATATTGCATATTGTATATGATGATACTTGTAGTTCGCATGTTGGTACCAGTACAGAAAAGATGACGAAGTAGGGTGGTAATGCATTTCAGTCCAACATTCGACCCTGATGAAGACGTATGTATTCGTCGAAAATTTGGTCTGAATAAACAGCACTGTTGGACTGTAATACATTACCACCCTACTTCGTCATCTTTTCTATTTATATATCATTATTATTATTATTATTATTATTATTATCTATTCTTTTAAGGCACTGCTGTGGACAGTGAGTGAAGATAGATTCCATCAAAGAAATATGATATCTTATAAGTATATATAATATAAAGATAATATTGGTTTTCTTTAAAGGGTGGTAGAAAGCAGAGACCCAAAGGTACCAGTGGACTCCATTGTCCAGGCCCAAGCAGGCTGGACCACTGGATCCATTGCCAAGGGAAGTGATGTCATAATCGTAGCAGACTACCCCTCGCCTGATTGGCCGAAATCCCTGGCTATTGGGACACTAGGAATGCCAGGGTAAAGTGCTCTTACTACTATTACTTCATTTAGAAAACATACTGATTATCTGTGAACAGTGCAAGTTTGTTTTTTCTTGATCAGGAAATGCATCACAGAAATATGGATATGTAGGATAGGATATAGTTCAGATGCAACTTTGCTTAGAGCAGATAAACTTGATTGCTGTATGCAGCAAATTTTTAAGATCACTGGATCTTTAGCTGGCAGAAAACATCTTGAAGATGATTTTGACATGTGATAAACTTACAATATATATCATATGCTTGATTTTATGGCACTCTCCTGGCTTCTTGTCAATGTCATACTGAGTGATTTTTCTTCTGCATGTTTGTGTTATTTGTTTCTGTCTTTTTGTTTGTTGACTTGTATTAGTTCTTGTGTGTGTGTGTGTGTGTGTGTGTGTGTGTGTGTGTGTGTGTGTGTGTTGTATTGTGTTAGTGTGTGCTTGTGTTTAAAGTCAGACATACATGTAGTTTGAAATGTGTGTGCCTGTGTATACATTTGAATTTATTTCGCCTAAAAACAACAAAAACTTACCAGAATGTAAATCTCTCTAAAACACCTAAAAGGAAGACAGCCTACTTTGGCTTTCTGGACATCTGCAAGCCCAAGGCCGGAGAGACGGTGGTGGTCAGTGGTGCGGCCGGAGCAGTGGGAGCAGTGGTCGGTCAGATTGCCAAGATCAAGGTTTGGCTCATATAGAAACACACTTGGACACATAACGGACCTCAGTGTGAAGTTTAGTTTCATGTCCAGCTCCACTCTTTATTTGGTCCAAGAAGGAAATGTATTGTAGTTATATGTCTGATTCTAACTTCTTACAGATGCACTCAATTTACCTTAGGAACGTATGTGAAAAGGAAAATTAGTTGTGTAATGTCCATATTTGATTTCTTTGTGGTGTTTTTAGAAATCAGCTGGAAGATAAGGTGCTACATGTAGCTCTTCCATCATGTGAAGAAATGCATCATGCATATGAACATGAAAACTGGAAAATGTTTGGAAGATCAGCAGAGCTTTAACAACTTTCTGGCATAATAAGCTTGAGTAAATTAAGGTGTATGAATTGAAATCACAAACATGAATTAGAAAAAAAAGTATTGCTTTTAGTCCACTTAATTCATATTCCTATTGAATCATTTCTCTGTTTTGATCATAACTTGTTGAGTACGAGTCCCGAGTATCCTTGGGCAGGTGTCAATGGAAAATGTGTGTTGTAGCAAAATTAGTCCATCCTCAATGGGATAAAAGACATAAAATTTTCATATTGTTTTGTGTTTGGTTATATGGTTGGTGCTATAGAGAATTTATAGGAGTTCAGATATCCAGAGCAATCTGATTCTCTCTTGTCTCTGAAAATACCAGTGAGTCTTTAACTGATATGGTGATGCTGACAGTTTACAAGTCTGCTGAGCAGATTTTCTTCTGTTAACACTTCATTATTCTGCACATTACTTAAATGCACAAATCTGACCATAGAATTCTAACCTGGGCACATTTTTCATGAAGGTCATCAGCCCTGACAAGTTGTCAATCTCTGACAATTTCAGTAAAATTTTTTGGATTTGATAGGATGAGAAGCTCTGGTCACTGACCATTACTATTGTAATTGTAATTGTCAAGCTGACAACTTTCACAAAATGGTGCCTTGTTTTATGATAGTTGCTATGATGGAAATTGCAGACAGATGGTCAAATATTGGTAACCTACCCACATTTTTCCTGTGTACCCATTAAGGAAACTTCAAGTGTATTTTCAGTCCAAAGTGATGATCCAAAATAATTTGCATCATCCAAATTACTTTTCTTAGATCTGTTGTATCATACAAGCTGAATATATCAAAGTACTTCTGTTCTCGGAAAGTCAGAATTTCCTGCAAGTGGAAAGATGAGATAACACTGCTGAGTTACACATAAGCTGTGATTTTTTTTCAGGGGTGTCGTGTGATTGGATTCGCGGGGTCAGAGGCCAAAGTTCAGTACCTGAAGGAGCTGGGTTTTGACATTGCTCTGAACTACAAGACCATCACAGACTTGGACAAAACTCTCAAGGAGGTGGCACCAGAGGGTATCGATTGCTACTTTGACAATGTAAGTCTTTTCAATTTAACCCTCAGGGCACCACTAGCATACCTGTGCCATAGACTCCCACCAAAGGATACTTGATGCATGTATTATGTTATTCAAAGTTTTAAATCAAGCCATGAAGTCTTCATAAATTACCAAACTTTCCCCCTGTCAATGAATTTTTTAGAGCACACAAGATGCGAATTCATAATACAAATTGTGTATGTGGCTATCCCACTGACGTCAAGCTGATTTTGCTTTTGCACACATTTTTCATAGAGTCGACCTGACCGAGTGTACTTGCGACTAGTCTTCAATGGCAAAGCTTGCTGATCCAGCAGTGATGCATGCAATTAGAATGAGGTGTACCGACAAATGTAACAACAGTTAAAAAGTGTGTGTGCATTTCCATGTTATTGTCAGCATTACCAGGGGCCCATTTCATAAAACTTGTTATCAGAAACTGCCACATTTCTATGACAAATTTGCTCTTAGCCGATCAGATGGATGGATTTCAGTAGCTTGTCACATCTATGACAACTTGTCACGGATGACAAGTTTTATGAAACGGGCCCCAGGTCTATTCTTTGCATCATTCTTTGTTGGTATCATAATCAGTGTCAGGGTTGAGATTAGAATAATCATTACAACCATACTGTGCGCTGTTGCATTTACTTGTTTTGACTGTCAACAGTTTCATTTGTTGAGGTATTTGTTATTTTCTCTATCTCCATGAAGTAAGATTGAACAAAAAAATTGAAAAGCTCCCCCCCCCCCTCCTCCTGTTCTTAAGCCTACATGAAATGCTTCCTATATCATGCATTGTTGTCTCCGTCTGTACGCTGTATTCTGCAAGGCTTTTTTGAGTGACTGGACTTCAGACTTTCACAACAATTTGTTATATTGTTTCAATATTTACGCAAGGACGAGGACTGGTTTGGAATGTGAATGGGGCCATTTTAGAATCTATTGATTTGAATTAAACCCCTTATCTTGAGATAAAATAGTTTTGTCCAAACAATGAAGTGGCAAAATGCCTACCTGTATGATCTAGATATCACAATTTAATAACTGGAGTTCAAAGGTCAACTAGCAGCTGAGGGTTCAGAGAAATTGTGTGTTAACCCATTGACGATGGACCGATTTTACTACAACATGCATTTCCATAGACACCTGCCCAAGTATACTCGGGACTCAACAGGTTAAACATAACCCCAGTCTGACAATTGACATCATTTTGTGAGCAATTGATTCTCAATATATTTTCTGTGCCCTGCTATGCTGTTTCAAGTGAGACTCAGTACGTGCACCATGTGGTATCTTATTGTGGCTGTGCAGATACATAGGTTAAATTTAATGTCATATTGTTGAACAGTTGATGACAGTGAGTGATACCGGGGTTTTAATGTCATAAAGGTCACAAAAACTCAATATTCTATGGTGAGCTTCCTGTAAGATGATTGCAAGGTATTTCAGCTAGAGAAATACATAATGTGACTAATTACCATGATGGTAGCTGCAGTTCACATTGGAGATATACTGTATATGCCATAAATTTCACGAGTCTAAATTTTCATGAATCGGGAATTCCAGACAATTTCGCGAGTGCTTAAATTCGCAATCGTGGAGTCCTGTACTGAACGGAGAAGTGTACACACGTACGTCACATTCACTTTGGGAACAGAGTCAATATTTTCGTGTGTCTTTAATTTCACGAATAGCACCTGACTCGCGAAATTTACAATAAAAACGTGAAATGTTCGGCGGATATTTTTTTTTTATGAAAAAAAAAATTGATGCACATAAATTAAAGGAAGCATTCATTCTGTTTTTCAAAAAGATTTTTATATGATAATGAATTCAGCTGGATTTGGTACAATCTTATCATTCTGGGATTTGCCTATCATGCAGAAATTTTGCTTTATTTTGTTCTCAGTGTGCACGTGACCTTTGAACTATGCCTTGGAATAGTTTGACTGTTTTAAATGCAGTTTTGTTTGAATAAGAGCAACCTTTTACATGCAGAAGATATAGTGTACAGTCATGATTTTTGTAGAATGAAAACAAATACAAAGTCAAAACTTGATGCAATTAAAAAAGAAATGATGCATACACTCTCTGATGTCGATAGTAATCTTATGGAGTCTGTCAAGTTATTATCAATTATTATTTTTTCTTTACTCACATGATTTGCGAAGATGGTGTACAATTATGATATTTGTAGAATGAAAACAAATAAAAGCAAGAGAATATTAATCAGAGGGTTGAAGGCTGAGGTGTGAATTTTCTTCAATTTGTCTCCCTCTACGAATGAAATGTGTAAGATCACAAATTTGAAGAAAATTGAACAAAAATTCTTACCAAAAACAAATAAAACTTCGCTACTTGATAAACTAGAAAAAAAAGTGATACATAATATGCTCTCTGATCACAATGATAAAGGTATGAGTCATTCAAGTTATTGTTAGGTTTTGATTGCTTTTTCTTTTTCTCACAAAGTTTGTTAATATACACCCCTCCCTCCCCCCATGAAATCATCGTTATCTCTCCCTCTTATTCTCTCTTAGGTAGGTGGAGAATTTTCCAGTACGGTCTTATACAACATGAACTCCTTTGGCCGAGTCTCTGTGTGTGGCTCCATCACTGGGTACAACGCCGTTGATCCACCAAAAGGTACGTCAGAGTTCAATCACCATCTCAGGGATTTCCTGTAAACCAAAAATAAAAGGACAACTAGAAAACCATTCTGAGTGCACAGACCTACATCAAGCAGCTCACTTCTAAGTAATTGATTTGCTAAAAATGGTCACATTATTGCCTCAGTGATATTAAAAATCCTTTCCAGTGTCTCTACCTCGTACTGCTTTCTGCTGCACTGTGAGCATGCACTCATCAGGCCATGTACATGCACCTCAAATGTGTGCGACTTGAATGCCCTGGTTTGTAGGCCATATTTGCCAATAATAAAGACTCTGTCAGAAATGAAAAGGAAAGTTTCTTGATCAAGATGGTGATTTGGGTCACTACAAAAATTTTAAACATCTGTTCTTTGTGTCATTCTTGTCCCATGAAATTCATCCAGATCTGACTGTTTTAGTTCTTTTGCAAACAGATGGACAAATAAACCAATGCTGGCAAAAACAACCCTTTTTTTGTGGTGAAAATGATTATAATAATCAATTCGTGATTTCCTTTGAATGAAAATTGAATTATTAAGTAATTTCTGCTACCACCTATAGCACCTTCTTCTTGTATTCACCTCTCATAAATTCCCTGGTTACTCTGATAATATTTAATGGATTAAAGCAAATGTGTCTATTGATTTTTATTCACTGTGAAACCACTCTCTTTTTCTCTCTCTCTCTGGTTCATTTTTTTTTCTCCCAAAAATGCCTGTGAAGCATCAATGAAAACACTAGAAATATGAGATTAAGTTTGAAATGTAGCTTTAAGTCTTTGCTTAGCATATAAGTCAAAGAGCTTTTCCCCATAAAGTACTAAGAGTGCGGAGTATGCAGACGCCCGATACTATTGTTTTGTGAGCCCACGGGGAGCACTCAAAGACGACGAGGTAGTATGCTCACCCCTCATGCTAGCATGCTAGCAAACGAGCAACAGAGGAGCAGCCAAATCTAGGAGTGCGTACTCCCGTAAAAGTTCAAAAGTTCGCATAATACGCGCTGTAAAGATGTTACTTCAGTACGCAAAGTCTGCCATTACGAAGTGAGTAATGACAGCCGCCATGAAATCACGGTAAGCACTATTTGGGCACCTGTCCCGCTTCATCATGAATATTCATCATCGACATGTATCCGTATTACCGTGGAAATACATGATTTTTACATTTCCCGGCAAAACTGAACATTTTTCCATCTCCCGGCGAGACATTTTAAAATTGCCCGTTGATGCAATTCTTCGAGATTTTTATATTCATATGAAATACGTTTTTACATTCTATGGCACGTATCCAGCGTTCTGCCATTTACTAGTACAGTATCTTACTGCCTGATGAATATTCATGATGAAGCGGGACGGGTGCCCAAATAGTGCTTACCTGAAATCACTGACACCATTGTATAGTTCGCCCTCTAGTGGTGGAGAGGAGAAAAATCTCTTTGGCGTAAGTACTTATTGCACCATCAATTTACACAAATCCGATGGGCCAACATCTGGTTTGGTGTGCAATTATGTAAAATGAAATTTCTTGGTGTTTTTAATCCCCTGTCAAATACAGCCAGGATGCTTCAGCCAGCCATCAACCGCAAGTGCCTAACAGTCACCGGTTTCATGGTCTACAACTTCAGTGACAGATTCGACGAATGTCTCCGGGAACTCATCCAGTGGGTTCAAGAGGTATGATTCGGCGGGTCTAGGGCAATTACCCCCTGGACAATTACCCCAGACCCTTCCCCTGACCCTAACCCTAATCCTAAATTCTGAACCTAAACCAACCCTCACCCAAACTCTAACCCTAGACCTAACCTGACCCTAATCTTTACGCTAATCTTCTCACTAACCAGTATTTAGCTGGGGTGGGGGGTAATTACCATGATACGTTCTTCGACACTAGGGCGCCCTCGTGAGGAGGACGTACTGCAGTGAGATCTTCATCATAACTGTGTTTGTTATTACGGGAGCGCACTGTATAACTACTTTGCCATCATGCCACCCGAAGCTGATGAAGATTCTACGTATGTGGACTAGAAGGTTGATGTTGTTAAAAACTTATCATGATTATAAGCTGTTTGTGCATTGAAATTAATTCATTCTTTTATCTTTGTAGTTCACCCTGGCTACCAGCTGTTAACCCTAAAAAGACTGGGGGGGGGGGGGCCTAAAAGGCCCCCCCCTCGACATTTCGTGCGATTACTCAGCAACACGCTATGCTCTCGCCGCGATGCTCTATGACTTTTTTCTTTCGAGTTTCCCGCACATTTTGACACCAAATTTGTGACGCCCGGGGGTACGGTTCTGAAGTTACATAACTTTTTGTACATGCACGTGAGACCGAAAATGGCTCAAAAATGTGATTTTGTGTACAAAGTCAATACAAATTGAGTTTTATCACATGGTTCATATAAATATGCTTATTTTTACTCTCAATGGCTAAAATCAATTTGTTTTAGTAGTATTATGCTTCAAAAAGGGTCTGCCACAAATTTTGCTGAAAAAAATAACAAAAACAAAAGGTCGAAAAAACAGAGAAATACATAAGAAATTCATAAAACAATAAAATAAATAAGAAATTAATTTTGATACCGAATTTTTTTTCAAGTACATTTGTTAAGAATGCTACAAAGAATATCTAGACCAAAAATGAGCACTTTTGGAGCTTTATTTACTGATTTAGATAAAAAAGTCTGATTTCTCACATAAATTAGCATAATAAATCAAAATAAAATAAAAGAAGACTATTTTCAAAAATTTAAATATAAGATCTTGTAGATTACATCGCACACTACCATTGTGCAAATTTCCGCGGCAATCGCGCGATCCACGGCCGAGATCTTGTGTCAGTATTTAATGCATATTTGTGAATTTTGCTTTTCAAACGGCATGCAACAATGAAATTCTCTGTTCAGTTTTTACTTTGCATTTCTGCATTCGTCTCATGTTTGCATCTCTTAGTTAGTGCCAAGTTAGGCATGCCCAGTGCTATCCTGAGGCACCTTTTCTTAGCATGTTCTTCCCGCAATTCTCTGAGAGCCCACAAAGCCCTCAAACAAGATTCTTTTCGCTCATCAACAGAGAACGAAGAGCGTGGTAATCCACATGTGCAAAAGCAGTCAAGCGGTACATGTATCCCTTTCCCATGGTCATCTACATGCACCATTGAACAATTAGAATTATCAATCGGGCGTGAGGTATAATTAGAGGGTGCACTGATGAGCTCACAGACTCTTGTTTTACACAAAACGAGGCATCTGAATGGAGTCAGCGAAAGCAGAAATGTACCTGAGCTCCGCAGTGATTGCTATGTACGTCTTCAAACGAGTTTAGTAACAAAACATGCGCAGACTACATCAGAAAAAAGTAAACAATAATGTGATATACTAATTTTTCTTTCAGAAAGAGAACAAATGCTGATAGGAGAGACTCTAATCTTTCTATCTAAGCCATTTTTCTGGGAAGTATATTGCAAATAAACATAGATTTAGGCCACAAATGCACGCACTCTTGTCTACATTTTGGGAACCTGGTATACTAGGTTCCTGTATATCAGTTGCCACCATGGGAACCTGGTCAGGTTCCCGTAAGGAATGTGGTAATTATACCCCTGCCAAACGAAGTTTGAAGGGGGTATATAGGAATCAGCGGACGGTCGGGCGGTCGGTCGGGCGGTCGGGCGGTCGGGTGGTCGGGCGGTCGGTCCGTTGCAAATCTTGCGTCGCGAACTACTTCCTCAGTTTTCAACCGATTCCCATAAAACTTGGCACAGATGTGTGCCTTGGGTTGTAGATGTGCAAGACGTATTTTTTGACAGTACCCAAAAGTACGTTGCCATGGTAACGGCATATTATGGGCAAAAATGGGTACAAATCTTGCGTTGCGAACTCCTCCCACAGTTTTTGATCAATTTTTATGAAATTAGGTACAGATGTTCATCTGAATATGTTAATGTGCAAGACACATATTTCCGCAGTGGCAAAAAGTGCGTTGCCATGGTAACGGCATGTTATTGGTAAAATATAGGGCAAAATGCTTCATGGCAAAACTGCTTCATCAGTGTTCTTCCAATTCTCATGGAATTCATATTGAATGTTTGTCTTAGGATATAGGTCAGCATGACACATTTCTTGACAGTGACAAAAAGTATGTTGCCATGGTAACAGCTCACATATTATGAGCCAAAATGATGGAAAATTTTGTGTCGCAAACTACTTCCTCAGTTTTTGCCCAATTTCCATGAAACTTGGTACAGATGTGTGCCTTTGGTTGTAGATGTGCAAGACGCATTTTTTGACAGTACCCGAAAGTACGTTGCCATGGTAACGGCATATTAATGGCAGAAGATCAAGGAAAGATCTTGCGGATTTAACTACTTCCTCAGTTTTTTGACCAAAGCTTATGAAATGTGGCACACACCTTGATCTTGGTGGGAAGATGTGGAAGACATATTTTTCGGACGTGTCGGAAGCTGCGTTGCCATGGTAACGGCATATAAATGGCAGAAGATCAAGGAAAGATCTTGCGGATTGAACTACTTCCTCTGTATTCGACTGAAGCTCATGAAATGTGGCACACACATTGGTCTTGGTGGGAAGATGTGCAAGACATATTTTTTGGACGTGTCGGAAGCTGCGTTGCCATGGTAACGGCATATTAATGGCGGAAGATCAAGGAAAGATCTTGTGGATTGAACTACTTCCTCAGTTTTTGACAAAAGCTTATGAAATGTGGCACACACAATAGTCTTGGTGGGAAGATGTGCAAGACATATTTTTCGGACGTGTTGGAAGCTGCGTTGCCATGGTAACGGCATTCAAATGGCAGAAGATCAAGTAAAGATCATTCCTTGGGTAAGACTGTCGTCACGGGGCGGGGGTATTAATCACCTTCAGTGATATTTCTAGTTTGTTGTGGGTCCTCTGTGATAGAAATATGTATAAGATCAATAGTCATCAGTAACATGTTGTATTGTGTGGCTTAATTCTGCTTTCATTCTTTCCCCACCCCAAACATATAACAATAATGATATAATATATGATTTTTATCATATAGATAACACTTCAACTGACAAAGATTATGATACACACACACAGTCTGCAAAAGTCTTCAACTAACTGAAGGAGGCGGACTTTGAATAACCGGAAGAAGAAGAAAAAAAAAGAATGTGCCGGCACTTGGTGTAATCTCTGATATCTATGTCAGTTTCAAACTCATGTGTCTTTTTGTTCAAACAGGGAAAACTCAAGTACAAGGAGCACGTGACGGAAGGATTCGATAATATGCCCAAAGCCTTCATGGAACTCTTCAGCGGCACAAACTTTGGGAAAGCCATCGTTAAAATCTAGTCGGCAAGCAAATTTTGATATGCCTTAACGTTCTCTGTATTGGTCAGCAGTTATATGCTGCTGCTGTTTCTTTTTGAAAATGAGTATACTGTATTATTCCTATTACCTGTAGATGCTGAATATTTTGCTTGGGGAGGGGGATGCTTTCATAAAGTTTGTGAGTCAAAAATGGTTGAATTCAACAACCCACCAAAATATAGTCTTCCAAATATGTGAGTATGAGACTGATGTACATACATTCAACATTGGTAGACAGCATGCTACATATGTGCACATCCATTCACACATACTAGTATAACATACAGCTTCATACAGTATAACATGCATGTTCCTGATGGTGAATTCAAGCACTCGCGAGAATGTCTTACAACTCCGAATTTGCAAAATGTTTGGCATCTACAATAATATGTGTTTGACCACTGCCTCCCTACAAGCTAGCCTCTTTATGATTATCCCCAAGCCCGATCCTCATGCAGCTCTGTCCTTAGTTGCAGCAATGTCAGTCAGATTGGCATGTATTCCATCTCTGTAGGCCATTCTCTAAAATGACATCAATCTTCTAATACAAACAAGTTGACACAAAACAGTAATGGTAAATTTAGAGGTATGTACACAGGCGGGAATTCAAGAGGGCGGTGTTAAATGGGTGCATGTTTACACGCCTGCCACATTGTGATTGTCTGAATAGGACAGATTCATATGGTAATCAGTGTGTCAAAAATGGCCGAAATGATGTCAATCTCAAGTCATCTCTTGAATCTGCTGTTGTTTCTGGCTGGTTTATCCTAATGTATTATGGATCCTTCCAAGACAAAGTTTGCTTTCTCACAGCTGGTGCTACATCTTTAAAAGTGGGGGAGGCAGTTTATATTTCTGGTCCCACTTCCTGGTTTCATCAGCTATTAAGCCCCCCCCCCCCCCCCCCCCCAAAAAAAAAAAAGGAAAAAAAAAAAGAAAAGAAAAAGGCCTTACCTGCAGACCCTATGTATTCCTATGTACTATCCCCCCCCCCCCCACCCTGGAAACACTATGATGTAAGTTTCATTTCCAGGCCAAATTTTCAGCCAGGAGTGAACAATGATGACATCATTTCCGAAGAAAGAATAGAAATATAGAGATAGGTGATTATTCATGTGAAATTGTCAGAGTGGAAGATCAAACCACAAAAGGTCAAAACAAGCTGAACTCTGGTCAAAAGTGACATTTTCGACTCCCATCTCAGATCAGAAATTTAATTGTCAGTGAGTAGGACAAAGAACATAGATCTAATTGTGTTTTCTTAATGTTAAAACCAAAACATAGTTCTGGTACGCCTGCAAAAATTGTCAAATTTTGCTCCCAGATGTGCACGTATGCCTAAGAAATGTGTGGAATAATGCCGTACTGACAAGATATTCGTTGGTTAATGACGAAAATGTGAAATATTAAACAAGAAGGTTCGGCGGAGTCGCAGTCTAAGAACTGTAGAGGGTCTAACCCGATCAGGGTCAGGCTAACTCGGATTAACTCGGCCTCCGATGGCAAAGCCGAGTTATCCCTCTGGATTGTACAGTGTTGTACTATGGGAGCGCTTCGTATTCTGGCTGGTCGCAGTCATGGGCTGAGTTGATACAATGCGCGTATCAAAGAACCTCTTTGGCACGCATGCAAAATTAATGTGCGCCTATCAAGCACCTATATATAGAATATGGCGATCACGAACTGTGTATAAATTGTCTGAAATAGGGCTGAGTTTTCCCTGAGACTGAGTTAGTCTGAATCCTTCTGTAATAAAAGTCAGTATACCAACCAAACTTTTGATCTCAAAATACTCCAAAACAACTCATCATCCTGGCAAATTGCGTCAGCTGGGTAAGTTTCTTGGTAGACTCTTTTGATATATTGCAAGCAAATATGAAATGGTGCCAGACGGGTTCTCAAACTCTTACCAAAATTATGTTTTCACTTTAAGGGGCTAAAGGTCTATCATTGAGGTCAAAGGTTAAAATGTCAAAGGTCATACTTGTCAACTGCAGAGTGTCAGGTGAAAAGAACGGGTCATCCCAACCAACAATCGATTTTCTCCATTGTTTTCCAGTGGTTCAAAGCTTTGCCATTTATGCTGCCGTTGATACTACTGACTGAGAATTAAGGTAGATCAACACTGGGTTTTGAGTTTGTCAAAAAAAAAAATATAGTATGCATACTTGGCCAATATATACAAATATGGGCTGATGTTGTTGGCAGATGCTTTGTATTTTCCTGCTTTTATTATAAATGCTATTTTCTAGAGAAAAAAAAAAATCTTGAACTAAAATATAAGCAAGTTTGGTATGTACTTTTTTTTCTCTGTACTCAATTCTGTTATACAAAGAATGTGTGAATTACCAACGGAATTTGGATGAATATTGCTTTGGTGCATGGAATTCATTTTCTGTGAAACACAAGAAAATGATATGTAGATCCATGAATATATCTTGCCAATGTGTGATCGATTTTTGCACGGTATAATTGGTAGCATAATTGTCAGTGGATGTAATGGTATCTTTTACATGTTTAACTTTGCTATGAATTAGTAAAGATCAGAAAAAAAGTCACAGGTAACAAAGTGTCATTATTTTTGAATGGCTTTTAAAGTACCTTTACATATGGTAGAGTACAGTACAAGTATCAATTTCAGCTTGTAATTCATAATCAGCCATGCACAAATCAAAGGTACTGTCTTACATCATGTCTGGATGTCAGAAATGTCTTCATCGTGGTGCCTGAATGTCAGAAATGTCTTACATTGTGGTGCCTGGATGTCAGAAATGTCTTACATCGTGGTGCCTGAATGTCAGAAATGTCTTACATTGTGGTGCCTGGATGTCAGAAATGTCTTACATCATGGTGTCTGGATGTCAGAAATGTCTTACATCGTGGTGCCTGAATGTCAGAAATGTCTAACATCGTGGTGTCTCGATGTCAGAAATGTCTTACATTGTGGTGTCTGGATGTCAGAAATTTCTTACATCGTGGTGTCTGGATGTCAGAAATGTCTTACATCACAGTGTCTGGATGTCAGAAATGTCTAACATTGTGGTGTCTCGATGTCAGAAATGTCTTACATTGTGGTGTCTGGATGTCAGAAATTTCTTACATCGTGGTGTCTGGATGTCAGAAATTTCTTACATCACGGTGTCTGGATGTCAGAAATGTCTAACATCGTGGTGTCTCGATGTCAGAAATGTCTTACATCGTGGTGCCTGAATGTCAGAAATGTCTAACATTGTGGTGTCTGGATGTCAGAAATGTCTTACATCGTGGTGCCTGAATGTCAGAAATGTCTTACATCACGGTGTCTGGATGTCAGAAATGTCTTACATCGTGGTGTCTGGATGTCAGAAATGTCTTACATTGTGGTGCCTGGATGTCAGAAATGTCTTACATCGTGGTGCCTGAATGTCAGAAATGTCTAACATCGTGGTGTCTCGATGTCAGAAATGTCTTACATTGTGGTGTCTGGATGTCAGAAATTTCTTACATCGTGGTGTCTGGATGTCAGAAATGTCTTACATCACGGTGTCTGGATGTCAGAAATGTCTAACATCGTGGTGTCTCGATGTCAGAAATGTCTTACATCGTGGTGCCTGAATGTCAGAAATGTCTAACATCGTGGTGTCTGGATGTCAGAAATGTCTTACATTGTGGTGTCTGGATGTCAGAAATGTCTTACATTGTGGTGCCTGGATGTCAGAAATGTCTAACATCGTGGTGTCTCGATGTCAGAAATGTCTTGCATCGTGGTGCCTGAATGTCAGAAATGTCTAACATCGTGGTGTCTGGATGTCAGAATTTGTCTTACATCATGTTGTCTGGATGTCAGAAATGTCTTACATCGTGGTGTCTGGATGTCAGAAATGTCTTACATCGTGGTGTCTGGATGTCAGAAATGTCTTACATCATGGTGTCGGATGTCAGAAATGTCTTACATCGTGGTGCCTGGATGTCAGAAATGTCTTACATCGTGGTGTCTGGATGTCACAAATGTCTTACATTGTGGTGCCTGGATGTCACAAATGTCTTACATCGTGGTGCCTGGATGTCAGAAATGTCTTACATCGTGGTGCCTGAATGTCAGAAATGTCTTACATTGTGGTGTCTGGATGTCAGAATTTGTCTTACATCATGTTGTCTGGATGTCAGAAATGTCTTACATTGTGGTGTCTGGATGTCAGAATTTGTCTTACATCATGTTGTCTGGATGTCAGAAATGTCTTACATTGTGGTGTCTGGATGTCAGAAATGTCTTACATTGTGGTGCCTGGATGTCAGAAATGTCTAACATCGTGGTGTCTCAATGTCAGAAATGTCTTACATCGTGGTGCCTGAATGTCAGAAATGTCTAACATCGTGGTGTCTGGATGTCAGAATTTGTCTTACATCATGTTGTCTGGATGTCAGAAATGTCTTACATCGTGGTGTCTGGATGTCAGAAATGTCTTACATCATGGTGTCTGGATGTCAGAAATGTCTTACATCGTGGTGTCTCGATGTCAGAAATGTCTTACATCACGGTGCCTGGATGTCAGAAATGTCTTACATCGTGGTGTGTGGATGTCAGAAATGTCTTACATCGTGGTGCCTGAATGTCAGAAATGTCTAACATCGTGGTGTCTGGATGTCAGAATTTTTCTTACATCATGTTGTCTGCCAGAAATGTCTTACATCGTGGTGTCTGGATGTCAGAAATGTCTTACATCGTGGTGCCTGAATGTCAGAAATGTCTTACATTGTGGTGCCTGGATGTCAGAAATGTCTTAGATCGTGGTGCCTGGATGTCAGAAATGTCTTACATCATGTTGTCTGGATGTCAGAAATGTCTTACATCGTGGTGCCTGGATGTCAGAAATGTCTTACATCGTGGTGTCTGGATGTCAGAAATGTCTTACATTGTGGTGCCTGGATGTCAGAAATGTCTTACATCGTGGTGTCTCGATGTCAGAAATGTCTTACATCGTGGTGCCTGAATGTCAGAAATGTCTAACATCGTGGTGTCGGATGTCAGAAATGTCTTACATCGTGGTGTCTGGATGTCAGAAATGTCTTACATCGTGGTGCCTGAAAGTCAGAAATGTCTAACATCGTGGTATCTGGATGTCAGAAATGTCTTACATCGTGGTGTCTGGATGTCAGAAATGTCTTACATCGTAGTGCCTGAATGTCAGAAATGTCTAACATTGTGGTGTCTGGATGTCTGAAATGTCTTACATCATGTCTGGATGTCAGAAATGTCTTACATCACGGTGCCTGGATGTCAGAAATGTCTTATACATCGTGGTGAGTGGATGTCAGAAATGTCTTACATCGTGGTGTCTGGATGTCAGAAATGTCTTACATCACGGTGTCTGGATGTCAGAAATGCCTTACATCGTGGTGTCTGGATGTCAGAAATGTTTTACATAATGATGTCTGGATGTCAGAAATGTCTTACATTGTGGTGCCTGGATGTCAGAAATGTCTTACATCGTGGTGTTTGGATGTCAGAAATGTCTTACATCGTGTTGTCTGGCTGTCAGAAATGTCTTACATCATGGTGTCCGGATGTCAGAAATTTCTTACATTGTGGTGCCTGGATGTCAGAAATGTCTTACATCATGGTGTCTGGATGTCAGAAATGTCTGACATCATGGTGCCTGGATGTCAGAAATGTTTTACATCATGGTGCCTGGATGTCAGAAATGTCTTACATCGTGGTGTCTGGATGTCAGAAATGTCTTACATCGTGGTGTCTGGATGTCAGAAATGTCTTACATCATGGTGCGTGGATGTCAGAAATGTTTTACATCATGGTGTCTGGATGTCAGAAATGTCTTACATCGTGGTGTCTGGATGTCAGAAATGTCTTACATCGTGGTGCCTGAATGTCAGAAATGTCTAACATCGTGGTGTCTGGATGTCAGAAATGTCTTACATTGTGGTGTCTGGATGTCAGAAATGTCTTACATTGTGGTGTCTGGATGTCAGAAATGTCTTACATTGTGGTGATTGGATGTCAGAAATGTCTAACATCGTGGTGCCTCGATGTCAGAAATGTCTTACATCGTGGTGCCTTAATGTCAGAAATGTCTAACATCTTGGTGTCTGGATGTCAGAATTTGTCTTACATCATGTTGTCTGGATGTCAGAAATGTCTTACATCGTGGTGTCTGGATGTCAGAAATTTCTTACATCGTGGTGTCTGGATGTCAGAAATGTCTAACATCGTGGTGTCTGGATGTCAGAAATGTCTTACATTGTGGTGTCTGGATGTCAGAAATTTCTTACATTGTGGTGTATGGATGTCAGAAATGTCTTACATCACGGTGCCTGCAAACAATGGATGTCAGAAATGTCTTACATCACGGTGCCTGGATGTCAGAAATGTCTTACATCATGGTGTCTGGATGTCAGAAATGTCTTACATCGTGGTGCCTGAATGTCAGAAATGTCTTACATCGTGGTGTCTGGATGTCAGAAATGTCTTACATCGTGGTTTCTGGATGTCAGAAATGTCTTACATCGTGGTGTGTGGATGTCAGAAATTTTTTACATCATGGTGTCTGGATGTCAGAAATGTCTAACATCGTGGTGTCTTGATGTCAGAAATGTCTTACATTGTGGTGTCTGGATGTCAGAAATTTCTTACATCGTGGTGTATGGATGTCAGAAATGTCTTACATCACGGTGCCTGGATGTCAGAAATGTCTTACATCACGGTGCCTGGATGTCAGAAATGTCTTACATCGTGGTGTCTGGATGTCAGAAATGTCTTACATTGTGGTGTCTGGATGTCAGACATTTCTTACATCGTGGTGTATGGATGTCAGAAATGTCTTACATTGTGGTGTCTGGATGTCAGAAATTTCTTACATCGTGGTGTCTGGATGTCAGAAATGTCTAACATCGTGGTGTCTGGATGTCAGAAATTTCTTACATCGTGGTGTATGGATGTCAGAAATGTCTTACATCACGGTGCCTGGATGTCAGAAATGTCTTACATCACGGTGTCTGGATGTCAGAAATGTCTTACATCATGGTGCCTGGATGTCAGAAATGTCTAACATCGTGGTGTCTGGATGTCAGAAATGTCTTACATCATGGTGTCTGGATGTCAGAAATGTTTTACATAATGATGTCTGGATGTCAGAAATGTCTTACATCGTGGTGTGTGATCATATTTGTGCAAATGATACTTGTGCCATGAAGACACCCCCCCCCCCCTTCACAAAAATACAATACGTTGATTAAAGGGTGATATTATTCCTCCTGCCTTCTGAAAGAGGCAAGTCATGTGCTCTTTATTATGCGAGAAAAGCGAAAATATGTTGAATTTTCTTTACAGTTTCTTTATATGGTTGTACATCTATGACATCACAAGCTCTAGTAGTCTTCCCATCCAGCGATCGCTGAACTGAAGCTTCCAAAATTCATAACTTTTGAACGGATTGTCCAAATTTCCTCAAACTTTCACCTGTGTTCTACTAATATTGCTGCATTCTCACAATCGTCATGTTTATGAAGGTAAACTTGTCCTTTAAGAGTTGGAGTTCCACATGGCCGTAGTTATTCAAACAGTTGTCAGTTCTCTACTGATGTGCAAAAGAATTCCACAGGTGCATTTGTGCCCTTGATGATCGATGTTCGATGCCGCCGTCTCGCTGAGCACTCTGAAGATTCATTTTGCACTTTGACTTACTGTTGGCAATATTTTGCTTGTTTATTTATTAAATGAAATGAAATCTCATTTAATGATAAAGTATATCAAACAAAAGTCAATCCCGTCCAGAAATTGTGCAAAAGTGTAAATCAGAGCTGTATCATGGGAAGTGTATGAAATTGTACCATCATGGAAAGCCACCAGTTTCATCATTTTTTTCCACTTAATTCCCATTTATAAAACCTATATGGAATAATCTTCAAGCATAATTCTTTATTGATAGATATGCCAGATTAATGCCCGGGCATGCCCAGTCGAGTAATTTTCATTTTTATTTCATCATTTCTTTTTCGCAATTTCTATTCGCGCATCCCCGTGTCTTTACCATTATATATCACCTATACCGGGTGTCCCAAAAAAAGCGGAACGGTGGATTTTCAGTGCCTTGCGGTCTAAAAGTTATATATCTTTTGACATCATTAGAAAGAACATCTTCCGCAGAAGACTATGATACCAAAATCATTAAATTTGGTTCAGTACTTTTTATTCTACACCAATTTCTGAAAATGCAGTCATTGTCAAATTTCGCCGGATTTTTGCGACTTATGAGATAATAATTTGAGTGCGACACGCGATCCATACGGTGAATATTGTGTAAGCTCGATGATCCATGTCAACAAAAGATACAGCTTTCACATTGGACACGGGCCAGGAAAAAACAGTGTGTGTGTGTCTGTGTGTGTGTGTGTGTGTGTGTGTGTGTGTGTGCGCGCGCCCGCTCCCAATATGAAAGCGTTATCTTTTGTTGACATGGATCAACGAGCTTACACAATTCACCGTATGGAACGCGTGTCGCACCCAAATTATTATCTCATAAGTCGCAAAAAATTGAAAATGACTGCATTTACAGAAATTGGCGTAGAATAAAAAGTACTGAACCAAATTTAATGATTTTGGTATCATGGTCTTCTGCGGAAGATGTTCTTTCTGATGATGTCAGAAAATATATCACTTTTAGAATGCAAGGTACTGAAAATCCACCGTTCCGCTTTTTTGGGACACCCGGTACATCTTTTATAAGGAGGGATAGCGAAAAGCAAATACCATAACAAAGACGTATCTTCCCTAGAAAGTGGCTGGTGATTAGATGCAATAAGACATAAGTCAATTGTCTTCTCATCTGCGCGTCAGCTCCAGTTTGACACATTCTTCAATTATTTTAGAGTGGCGGCATCGAACATCTAGCATTTGTCTCGCAAAGGGAATAAGACGGTTGTGACTCCATACTCTTGAACCTCCTTGGTTTGACTGCCATAAGAAGATTTCTTTAAAACTCAACCTTACATGGGTGATATCTGTGCACGAAGTGTGGATATTTTTGTGTCACGCGATACTGAAGGAAGATTGCCAGCAGCGAATGCTTGCTTCCCTTTCATGGTCAGGAATCTTCACATGAATACAAAATTACGTCATGAAGAATCTACGAGAGCTGATATCTTTCTGCACTCTGCTTTCGCTGCAATGTGAGTTTTCATTATTCCTGTTGAGATTATAAATTCTTGATTCCTTGTGTGGATGGTCTCTATTGGCCGTCCATATCTGTGTTTAATTTATTCATTCAGCTATTATGATACTGTATCGCTGCTTGGGTGTGTTTCTTCGTTGAGTAAATATGAAAATATTATATGAGTGAAGTATAAGATGAGATTGAATACGTTGGTTTGGAAAAGGACCGGGAATTCGTATAAATACCCATTTGGACAAAATCATATGACATAGACACTGAGCAAGATCCAATAATCCGTTTTGTTTATCTATGAGGCGCCCATTTGAGATGGGAAAGTAAAAAAAAAAGACAAAAAAAAAACCTGATCCTTGCTGACGTCACAAAGCTGTCGCGACGTAATGAAATACAGCTATATTATAAAGAATTTACCACTTTTGCTTTCTTCTTAAGACGTCATTCAAACTTCATTTAGCTCTTTCGCTCTTTTTGATAATTGTTTGAATGTTTGAATAGAGAAATATGTGATAGATTTTGTTCCATTAATTTTGTACACACGCATAGAGACTATCTTATGGTATTATGCGTTTCTAAGAACTGACTATTATTATTATATTATAACCAGCAGATATAGAGAATGTCTGGAATCAATTCGCACTAAAATCAGATGTCGGGCCGACAAAATAAATGTGTAATTTTATTTTCATTTCTATTTTTATTTTATTTTATTTTTTTATGGCCCGATCAGGCAACTGACATTAAAAATGGATTGTTGCAATTGTTTTTATTTTGGACCACTAAATGTCTCTTTCTGGCCACGATAATTTCAGATTTAGAGATTTCAGTGCTCGAACAGTAAAAAAAAAAAAAGCTAATGTAGAGCCCTGATACACAAGTGTTTTTTTTTCTTAAAAGAAAAAAAAAACACTTCATTGAAGTCGTTTTATGGGCATTGCCATTACTAATCATAATGTTAGTTCTGTGTATGATTATGTAGGCCAATAGTGCTGAACTTTTCACTGTAGTCCACATTTTGTTCATTGATTTATAGTTAGCCCGAAGTGGTGGCTGCGAGCAGACAACCGTGTCTTCTCTATGACGAGATTTTGTCTAGTTCCCTTTTTTACTTCACTCCTCGTGATTTTAATTTCGGTCCTTGTTTCGTTTTTGATGTATATGTATATTTTTTCTTTTGTTTTTGTCTTGTCTTTTTGTTTCCGGGATTTTTCCCGCAGAATTTCGTTTGTACCGTATGTCTTTCTTGTGGAAAACTCATCAGCAGTTTCCGTTTACACAATATAATTGCTGTACGTGAATACTCTAATAGCCCACTTGTATTATTGATAGAATTAAGAAACCTTTTGTCTCTCACCTGGTTTACTGGAAAAACATTATTGTGTACCACGCTCCAGAAGCATTCCTTGTATTTCTTCTCGAAAAGATTCCTCTTATACATGCATTTGTGTGACTTCACACATGACTCACCCGTTTTCGTAACGGCAATTTGCATCTTTGGCGTCAGTATGTTGCTTGGCATCGAAATCTACCAACTGGTATTCCTCGCTGTTTGCGTTTCACACCAGCTTGTCTTAAATGTCTCTTTCCATAACGACAATGTTAGGTATTTTCTGCTTCCTTTTGAAATGTTTATATGCTACTTGGTAACGAAATCTCCCAATTGTTATTTACACGGTGTTTCCGTTTCTGGCAAAGTATGTCAAGTTGTCTCTTTGTTTAACAGTAATGCCATGCTTTTCTCGTATTTCCAAAGTCAATATGTTACGCGATGTATATTGAAACCTCCCAACAGGTGTTATTTTTGTATGTCACACGTTTGGGAACCATGTCTAGTTTGTGTCCCCGTCCGGCTTGAAAGTGATAGTTTCTTTATTGTCAACCTTTTCTCCCCCACTAGTTGTAGTCTAATTCACAATGGCTAATGAGGTGAATACAAACTCCCTATTTGTGACCAAGACTTCAGATTGTACCAGGGAGGTGACTCACCTCCCTGATTGTACTGACAACCCTGTATTTTTACCGTCCCTTTACACGGCCACACCTGAGCTGCGATTTGATTTTGATCCCAATGATCGGTTAGCTTACAACATTACCACTAATTATTATTCCGTGAATGAAATGATTGAACAAATGCAAAAGACTCCTGTGAGTGAACTTCTTCTTTTGCATTATAATATCAGAAGTCTTAATAAAAAGATTGATCAGCTGGAAACATTTTTAAATCAAGTGAAATCTGATTGTTCTGTTATTGGTGTATCAGAGACTTGGATAAACAACTTGCCGTCTTCATTTTATTCTATTCCAGGGTATACTTTTCATTCGAATAATAGGCTTGACAGGAGAGGGGGTGGTGTAGGTTTTTTTGTTACAAACAAAATGGAAGTTAAAACATTGAAGGATTTAAATATAATGTGTGATAGTTTGGAATGTATTTTTATTGAAATTGAAATATCAAAACAAAAGAATATTGTAGTTGGTGAAGTTTATAAGCCGCCTTCTTCCAATTTCCGGGACTTTTTTGAAACGTTTTCTGATTTGTTGCTAACGCCTTCCCTACACCAAAAGAATATTTTTATCATGGGGGACTTTAATTTGAATTTGCTTCATTACAATGAAAATGTCCACTGCCAAGAATTTTTAGACCTGATGTTATCCAAATATCTTATACCGTTAATTAGAAAACCTACCCGTGTGACTGATACATCATCCACCTTGATAGACAATATTTTTTCTAACGATATTTCGTTTGTATCATCTGGTGTTATAGTATCTGATATATCTGATCATTTCCCGATATACGCCAAGGTTCCTCTTGTGAAAAGCTGTTGTCTTAAGACTGAAAGATTTACTTTTCGTGATTTTTCTGAGAGCAACATCGATAGACTCAGGGAGAGATTGTTGACTGCTAACTGGGAAGAAGTTTTTGGTATTGATAATGATGCAGAAACTGCATTTCATACTTTTCTGGATAAATTTTCTCGGCTTTATGATGAAATTATTCCTTTACGACAATCCACCCGTTCTACCTATAAAAAAACACCAAGAATGCCTTGGATCACCAAATCCCTCCTTAAGTCTATCAATCATAAGAATAATTTATTTTGTAAATATAAGAGGAATCCGAATGAAAATACGAAAGGTAAATATGCATGTTATCGTAATATTCTTACAACAACTTTGAGATTTGCTAAGAGGAGGTATTTCACGAGGCAGTTTGACCTTTACAAAAATGATACCAAGAGTACGTGGAAGGTGATTAATGAAGTTCTCAGAGTTAAAGATAAATCGGAACAAGTGAAGGAAATATCTCAGCATGGTATCTCGATCCAAAATCCGGTACATGTTGCTAATGCGTTTAATGATTTTTTTTGTTGATTTAGGCCCCAGTCTTGCTAGTAATATCCCAGTAACAGATAAAGAATTTCATTATTTTCTAACTGATCCAAATCCTCAATCTGTGTTTTTTACTCCCATCCAAGAATACGAGGTGAGGGATATAGTGCTGAAGTTGAAAGCAAAAAAGAGTGCTGGACATGATGGTATTACAAATTTTTTACTGAAAAATATTATATCGGCAATATTGTCTCCTTTAACATATATATTTAATCTGTCCCTTGTTACTGGCGTAGTGCCTAGTCAAATGAAAATTGCTAAAGTTGTTCCGATTTATAAAAAAGGTAACAAGCAAGGTACGGTAAGTAATTATCGTCCAATTTCTCTTTTGACGGCGATGTCTAAGATTCTTGAACAGTTGATATATTCTCGTGTAATTAAGTTCCTAAACGAATGCAATATTTTTTGTGAGTCTCAATTTGGATTTAGGAAAAAACACTCTACTACTCATGCTGTGCTTGCTTTTATCGATAAAGTAGCCCACGCTATTGACGACTCGTCACATACTGTTGGTATATTCCTGGACCTGTCCAAGGCCTTTGACACTATCGATCACGGTATTTTGCTATACAAACTCTCGCACTATGGGATACGTGGAAAGGCCTTGGACTGGTT
This sequence comes from Diadema antillarum, assembly GCF_040938485.1. Lineage (NCBI taxonomy): Eukaryota > Metazoa > Echinodermata > Echinoidea > Diadematoida > Diadematidae > Diadema > Diadema antillarum. Next base: position 44,893 of record NW_027272736.1, read on the forward strand.
CAGGAGCTACCTAACTAACAGGAAACAGTTTGTAAATATCAACGGCTTCAGTTCCAACTTAAAAACACTATCTTGTGGGGTCCCTCAAGGATCCCTTTTAGGCCCACTTTTGTTTATTCTTTATATAAACGATTTCAAAAATTCATCTAATGTTTTATCTTTTCTTCTTTTTGCCGATGATTCTAATATCTTTTTTTTCCCATCGAAACCCAACAACCCTTTTAGATGTAGTGAACAGAGAATTAAAGTCGGTTCAAATGTGGATCCAAGCTAACAAGTTGTCTCTTAATATAAACAAAACTGTTTATATGTTATTTAGTAATTCTGTGATCCATTTGCCTGGTGATATAGAAATGAATAATAATAGTTTGATTCAAGTTGAATCGTTTAAATTTTTAGGTCTTCATATTGACCATGAATTAACATGGAAATATCACATGAATTATTTATCTAAAATGCTTTCGAGAAATACTGGGATTTTAAATAAGCTAAAACATTTTTTTCCAAAGTATATTTTGAAAAACTTATATTCAACGCTCATTTTACCCTACCTCTGTTACGGAATACTTGCCTGGGGAAACTGTGCCAAATTATACATCGATAAAATTTTCAAACTACAAAAACGGGCTATTCGTTCAATAAATCTAGCCGATTATTATTGTCACACGAATTATTTCTTCTTTGAAAACAGACTCCTTAAGGTTGCTGACTTGTTTTTATACAACTTAGGCACATTTATGTTTCAGTTATCAGCCAACGGCTTGCCTGACGTATTTACTCATATGTTTCAGAAAAACTATGTCGTCCATGCTTACCCCACAAGACAAAGAGAATCATTTCACCTTCCACGTACTCGCTCACTCCTTGCTCAAAAAACAATTGTTTTTACCGGACCTAAATTCTGGAATGATCTTCCCGCCGATTTAATCAATTGTTCTAGTATGTTTACATTTAAACAAAAATTGAAATTAATGTTCATAAATGAATATAATCAGTCTGATTAGAATATTTCAATATGTTATATGCGCAGTATCCTCGTTCAATGTATATTTCTGGTTTATGCTCCCGTTATATAATCACTGCACCCGTATTTGTATTAACATTTTGAACTCATTATGAAGTTGATTATAGATAATGTGCATGTATATACTTGTGTACCTAATTATATATGCCATATTTTCATTCAGTTCTTATTCTTTGGGTTCTTGTTTTTTGTTTTGTTTTTTCACTTTTTCTTTTTATTCTCTTATTTCTTTTTCCCTTTGTACTTTGATATTTTAGCTTTCATAATCGTTTCGTCATTATTACTTTGTGTCCTATCTCCATTGATTGCATAGCAAATTTACACCGGTATTTTTTCATGGAACCTGCGTTTACAAGCCTTGCTTTTGCGGTTCCATCATATTTCACAAATTATAGAGAATAGTCTTATGTACATTATGTATGCTGACACACTTTTTTCTGTTCATGTCCCGACGTATGACATATTTTGTATCTTACTTGGTTTGTATTCTTTTTTTGGATGTATTTTGATGTCAAGTGAAATATGAAAATAAACGTGCTGGAACTGTTCACTGTGTCTCGAGTGCAAGACCAGTGCAGTTTCAGTTATTCAATTCAATTCAATATTCAATACACCCCCAACACACACACACACACACATTCATATATGTACAGTATAGATTATAATAAAAAATGTGAAAGATCTGCGGCGGTGTGTAATAAATAGATATCAAGAGTAAAAACTTAGGAGTCAAATAAAAACGCAGGAGTAAAAAATAAAAAATAATAATTGGACTGACGTTTCGGCCAAAGACCTTTATCAAAGATAAGGGTCTTCGACCGAAACGCCAGTCCAATTTTTTGGCTACTGCGGTGTTTTAATTTGACTCCTAAGTTTTTACTCTTGATATCAATATATATATATATATATATATATACATATATATATATATATATATATATACATATATGTGTGTGTGTGTGTGTGTTATGTCTTTGTGTGTTCATGTAATGATAATTTGTAAATATATACACATATATATATATATATATGTATATATGTATCTTTATATATATATATATATATTTATATATACATACATATCAAATTGCTTATTGATTTATGTTTTCAACATTCCACATTAAAGCGAAATATCTTCTTCATATTTTTCTCCCTATCAAACGTAACTATATAGTTACGAGTGTATCATGCAGGACTGGTGTTTGTCCCACTGTCACTTGTCGTAAGGTATTCGATGAAATAGCACGAGATTACATTCAACTCGAGCCCAGGGAAATCCCCTACCCACCCATACAAAAGCTCTTGGATCTCGGATTCCAACAACAAGAAATGAAGCAGTGGACATGCCTGCGGGCTAAGGAAGGCATGTGGATTTTCTCTCTGGGAATATACCCCCAAACTTTTGTACTGATAATAATGATAATATAGCTAAAGCTTTTACACATGCGTCGGCAAAATCCCACAAGGGAGAAAATATAATTTGTTTGAAGCCGAAAATGATCATGTCATTGGCATCGCATTTCTCAAATTAATTTCACCACGCGAGCGTGTCGTCTGCGTGTTGATGAATATTGAAACAAAAGTCACTTGTGTGGCCTTCGTTCACCTATGTGCCTTCACGCTCCACTGCGGAGGTGATGATGTTTCAGAATTAATGTGCGATGCATGATGGCAGACGGGGCAGTGGATTTTGAATGGGCGGCAAAGCCCATTTTGGTGATAAGTAATTAAAGAAAGGGGGGGGGGGTGGGGAGGGATATGAAAAAATCCGAGATCGAGTACGTGATGCCTCGCCATATCTATCCATCATTAGTTCAATTCAATTCAATAGTTTATTTATTTCCATCAAAAAAACTAGAATTGTCGCTATGGCGACTGGTATGCCTCCGCCATAATGCATGGTTCTCCTAATAGGTCTATAGTATAATGTCTTGACAATGTGTGATGACAGTTTCATATAACTGGCAAAATGACGGGTTTGTCACAAATGTGTTGAATGTTCACTTCCCTTTAACTAGGTTTGCTATATTGTCTAAGAGTGCATGTACATGTATTTGGGGATTTGAGGATTTTTGCTTGACTTTTGACCCTTATAAAAGTTAATGCATTGAGTAATTTTAAAGGTATGAAGAAAAAGTGTAATTTCAGTATTAAATAGATTTTTTTTTTTTTGGGGGGGGGGGGGGGGTGGGCATTTTAGCCTGGCCTTGACCTTTGACCCTATGAACCTAACACTCCCAGAAGAATCACTGTCACGTAGAACATGCATAAATATGAAGAGTTTGTTCGTAAAAACCGATAAGTCCATTTTTATAGATTTTGAAGTACGGTCTCTGTCATAAGGTACAAAATAATACCTTTTAAATGATATATTGGTCACTACATATAAAGGTACATTTTTGAAGTTATGGTCAAAAGAAGCAAAAATGTTCTTATCATTCTCTTTATTTTTCTTGACCTTTAATCGCAAATATCTCCATTTGGCAAATATTGACTTATCGGTTTTTGCGAACAAACTCTTCATATGTACTAAGTTTCATCATACCTTGAGTCACTTTCAAGATATGGAGGAAAAAGTGAATTATAGCACTTTCACTTGAGCTTTGAGCTTTGACCTTTTGGCGGGAAATTTCCCAGATAATCTCCGTTAGGTGATACAAAATCCTGCAAGCATTGCATAAATATGAGGGAAATAAGGAGTTTACTTTGACCCTTTACCTCTGACCTTTGACCCATGACCCCTAAATTCCCTAGATAATCCCTGCCAGTCAGTATATGCATATTCCAAGTTCCATGAAGATATCTTGAACCATTTGCAAGATATGGAGAAAAAAGTTAAATTTTAACATTTTCACCTGACCTTGACCCTTTGATATTTTGACCTTATGACCTGAAACTCTCTCTCTCTCTGGAGAATCTCCATTTGGTAGTTCATGTATACACGAAGTTTCAAGAAAATACCTTCTGGCATCGCACAGATATGGGGGAAATAGTGAAATTTTGAGCATTTCACCTTGACCTTTCACCTATTGCCGATTTCACTCAAAAACTACTTAATTAATTGCCCCATATACGTCATCCTTGGACCAAGTTTAGTGAAATTTGCTTCATCCATCTAGTCTTGAGTTATCGCGTAAACGGATAAATTTTAGGATTTGACCTTGACCTTTGACCTCTGGCCGATTTCAGCCAAAATCTAATCAAGTAATTGCCATATCATACTTTATACTTCGACCAATATTACTCAAGTTATCGCGTAAACAAATGGGAACCGACGTACGTACGGACGTACGTACGTACGCACGGACGGACAACCCGAAAACATAATGCCTCCGGCGCCCTTCTCGGGCGGAAGCATTAAAAAAAAGAACAAAAAAGAACAAATTATTGCCTCCATAGTTCAACATTTTATATCATATTACAAAGAGTGGAAAAAGAAAATACATTGAACTTCAAAGGACATTCTTGAGATTAGAAAAAAAATAAACTATTTACACAATATACATCATTTGCTTTGGGAAATTATGATGTGTTTTCTTACTATTCAAATCTTCCTCAATTCTTTTACATATTTCTCTTTCAAACAAATATTTCAAATTAGTTTCACGACATTCTTTTCCGGTTTTATTTCTCAACAGTGTATATTTATGTATACACCAAAAGGCAATTGACAAAAACAAATCTAGTTCAGTCTCCTTATGGGCTTTAACAGATGCATTCCTGTTATCTCAAAATCAACATTATGTATAAGTTTGATTATAACTGTCAAATACGAAAAGCAACCCTTATCTAATTTACACTCAATAAACGTATGTAGATTATCTTCATCTACACCGCAATGCTGATATTGATGACAATGATATGCCATCTATAACCATATACAAATTCTTTTTATTGGTAGTAAATCATACAAAATCCTGAAATTAAATTCTTTCAATTTGTTTTCTTTACCATAACATAAGTTTCTTTTGAATATATTAATAAAATTAAGTGCTGAGTCGAATATCTTGTCCCAATATGTTACTATCGGGACAATGTGTACACAAAAGTTTGTAAAACTGTTTGGTTGGAACATCTGAAATACTTCTTTTCTGTTTTCTTATTTCTATTCTTATGTTAGGAATGTCTAATGATCTATTATGAAACCTTATACATGATTCCGTATAATTGCTTATCCATGGCTTTGGGATGGCCTGGCGTAATAATAATAATGATAATAATAATGATAATAATAGTAATGATAATAATAATGATAATAATAATATATATATATATATATATATATATATATATATATATATATATATAAACATGATTCAAAGCGGTACATTTTGTCAATTTGACTTTCATTTATCTGAAGGGCAGTGCACGAATAATGTAATGTAAAAAAAAAAACAATGTCCAATTTATCGTGGTATCAAATAGAAAAGAAGAAGTAATCATAACGATGGAAAAGAGTGTTCCACTAAAAAGCCATGCTTGTAGGACGTTGAACACTGGCATGAAATTCATCAATGTTTGCATATCCGCCATTTCATGCCCAATATCTCGTGCGAGGATTTTACTTATCCCTGTAACCATGGTAACAGACATTCTATCAATTCCGCTAACGGCATGATTCATTCATATGTCGGTGCTAAGTTGTTATAAAACAAAACATCGTGTGGGGAAATCGTGGTAAAACTAAAACAAACTTAATAGTACTTTTTCAACAACGATGGAGCAGTGGTGATGATTACAAACTCCCATCTCCCTCTGACCCATCGTTTTCTCAATTAAAAACATGAAAAGTTACTTAGAAGGCCTTGTGTCTATACTTTTCAAACAACATTTTTAATGTTCAAACACAAGAAAATTCACACCCTAACCTTCAACTCTCTGATTATTATTCTCTTGCTTTCATTAGTACCTTGTCTTGCTTGGACTATCAAAACAATGTCGGAATTTCGAAGCTGTATTATTGTTTCAAGTTCTTTACGTCCGGGATGGCCTGGTGGTAGTGTCACTGCCCGGAAAGCAGTAGATGACACGTTCGAGTCCCGTGGTTCCTATTTTCCTGCATGTTTGTTAAATTACAGATCAGCAGTTGCGATCGTACAAATTTCATTTCTAGAGGGAGAGAATAATATCAAAGAAAATTCACACCTCAACCTTCATCACTCTGATTAATATTCTCTTGCTTTCAAGGATATCGGATACCATTATTTTCCTTTCTACTAACATGATTTCAACAGATGAAACTACTTCGTGAAAATTCGTGAAAATTCTACAATATTCCTTAGCTATCTCTTACAGTTTGGGGTCGGGGTCCGGGGTGCCCAGGGTTTAGGGTTGAGGGGGTGGCTACGGGTTTGGGAGATGGGAAGGGTTGTCCAGAATCCTAAGACGCCCTCGATGCGATATTCGAGTTTGACGTGACCCAATACATGATGTTAATGTGGACGTGAATAAGGCTGGTATCTTTGACTTTCAGACGTTCGACTGTCACACGACGGGGAGGGGCGTGTGGAAATCCTGTATTCCAACCAGTGGGGGACGGTGTGCAACACCACGTGGGACCTGAACGTAAGTCATTGCCAATTTTGCTGACGCCATGAAATACAAACCAGCCAACAAACAAACAAACAAACGGTCAATTATAAAATAATGATGTTGTATCGATTGTATATTACTGTGTGTATCTAAATGTTTTCCTCCATTTGCATTGATGTTTGGAATGAAAATAGATGAATGAATCAATACTAACAATTCATGAGTTTACGAATCAGTTTTGTGTCTCACATTCATAACAACGAAATTAATGTTAACATAGGCCTATACTGTATTTTGCAAAGTTATTTTGTAAGAGGCTTGCAGTCCAGCACTGGCGTAGGGGGGGGGGGGGGGGCGATGGGGGCGGTCGCCCCCCCCCCCCCCCCCCCTAAGATTTGGACCGGGGATTTGGGAGGCGGAAAAAAAAATGCGTGTATACTGTATGCATGCACATGAAGCGGGTCTCCTTTGCAACCTTTCATCAAATAAGATATTCTTTTTTGAATATTTCACTCAAAGTGTGCACCAGATCGTTGAATTTCAATTCAAAATATGCAAAATCTCTCGTGCTTGGGAGGGGGTATCCCCCTCCCAAACCCTCCCCTCTGTGCCTCTTTCCCTAGCTAAGTACACTTTTTAGATTTACAAAAAATTCTGAATAATTCTGAGTGCACAAGACTTATCACTTATATTCCGAAAACTGAAGGTTCCCTCATGTATAAGGGGAATTTCCTCTTTTACTCGACCCTTTCCTCCCTCAGCCCCCCCCCCCCATCAGATTTTTTCTTTTTTTTTTTTGGTGATTTCCCAAATGTTGATTCCATCAAATATGCGTATACGAGATATCTCAATTTCAACCTTAAAGAGATAAAAGCTCCATCGGAAGGGAAGGGTGGAGATAACACTCGCCCACGCCTTCTCCCTGCTCCCCCCCCCCCCACCCCGCCATGCAAAGAAGTAGACTGTGGCTATACCCAGATCGCTTTATTTCAATTATAAAAACGCAAAAGCTCCGCGAGCGGGAGGGGGAATCCCCCTTCCCCTAAGCTCTACCTCACTAGACTTTATATATACGCAGAGATGGTGCACATTCGGAATAAGAGCTAAATTCCGTGATTTTAACACTTCGATGAAAAAGTATTGCACCAAAAATTTGCACCAGATCGCTGAATTTCAGGTCTGAAAACGCAAAATCACCTTCGTGTGGAAGGGGATATGCCCCTATCTACACCCTCGTGTGCATGCTTTTTCTGTTTGATTGCTGAACAGACAGCGTTCATGATATTCAGTGTAAGAATTAATACAAGAAGACTAGTGTATTTAAATCATACCATTTTATAGGAAATTGTTCAATAATAATCTACACTAAAATATACTGCAACCTTAAACAAGTGGGACTGTTTCAACTCGTTAAAACACGCAAAAACATGCATCAAATTGCACCATTTGCAACATCAAAATGCAAAACGTTCTCACCGTGGGAGGGGCGACACCCCCCTCCCACACCCTCCCCTACCCCCTCGCTCGCTCCGCTCGCTCGGGTTCAGTCGCGTTCATGATATTCAGTGAAAAGAATTAATACAAGAAGTGTATCTAAATTATACCATTTTATAGGCACTAAAATATACTGCTACCTTAAACAAGTGGGACTGTTTCACGTCGATAAAACGCGCAAAAACATGCATCAAATTGCACCATTTGCAAAATCAAAATGCAAAAAGTTCTTACCGTGGGAGGGGGGACACCCCCTCCCACACCCTCCCCTCCCCCCTCGCTCTCTCCGCTCGCTCGGGTTCAGTCGCGTTCATGATATTCAGTGAAAAGAATTAATACAAGAAGTGTATTTGAATTATACCATTTTATAGGCAAATTGTTTCAATAATAATCTACACTAAAATATACTGCTACCATAAACAAGTGGGACTGTTTCACGTCGATAAAACGCGCAAAAAAATGCATCAAATTGCACCATTTGCAACATCAAAATGCAAAAAGTTCTTATCGTGGGAGGGGGACACCCCCCTCCCACACCCTCCCCTCCCCCCTCGCTCGCTCCGCTCGCTCGGGTTCAGTCGCGTTCATGATATTCAGTGAAAAGAATTAATACAAGAAGTGTATCTAAATTATACCATTTTATAGGCAAATTGTTCAATGATAATCTATACTGAAATATACTGCTACCTTAAACAAGTGGGAATATTTCACGTCGATAAAACGCGCAAAAACATGCATCAAATTGCACCATTTGCAAAATCAAAATGCAAAAAGTTCTTACCGTGGGATCCCACACCCTCCCCTCCCCCCTCGCTCGCTCTGCTCGCTCGGGTTCAGTCGCGTTCATGATATTCAGTGAACAGAATTAATACAAGAAGTGTATTTAGATTATACCATTTTGTAGGCAAATTGTTCAATAATAATCTACACTAAAATATACTGCTACCTTAAACAAGTGGGACTGTTTCACGTCGATAAAACGCGCAAAAAAAATGCATCAAATTGCACCATTTGCAAAATCAAAATGCAAAAAGTTCTTACCGTGGGAGGGGGACACCCCCCTCCCACACCCTCCCCTCCCCCCTCGCTCGCTCCGCTCGCTCGGGTTCAGTCGCGTTCATGATATTCAGTGAAAAGAATTAACACAAGAAGTGTATCTAAATTATACCATTTTATAGGCAAATTGTTCAATAATAATCTATACTAAAATATACTGCTACCTTAGACAAGTGGGACTGTTTCACGTCGATAAAACGCGCAAAAAATGCATCAAATTGCACTATTTGCAACATCAAAATGCAAAAAGTTCTTACTCTGGGAGGGGGGGGGGGGCACCCCCCTCCCACACCCTCCCTTACCCCCTCGCTCGCTCCGCTCGCTCGGGTTCAGTCGCGTTCATAATATTCAATAAAAAGAATTAATACAAGAAGTGTATCTAAATTATACCATTTTATAGGCAAATGTTCAATAATAATCTACATCAAAATAAACTGCGACCATAAACAAGTGGGACTGTTTCACGTCGATAAAACGCGCAAAAAAAATGCATCAAATTGCACCATTTGCAAAATCAAAATGCAAAAAGTTCTTACCGTGGGAGGGGGACACCCCCCTCCCACACCCTCCCCTCCCCCCTCGCTCGCTCCGCTCGCTCGGGTTCAGTCGCGTTCATGATATTCAGTGAAAAGAATTAATACAAGAAGTGTATCTAAATTATACCATTTTATAGGCAAATTGTTCAATAATAATCTATACTAAAATATACTGCTACCTTAGACAAGTGGGACTGTTTCACGTCGATAAAACGCGCAAAAAATGCATCAAATTGCACTATTTGCAACATCAAAATGCAAAAAGTTCTTACTCTGGGAGGGGGGGGGGGCACCCCCCTCCCACACCCTCCCTTACCCCCTCGCTCGCTCCGCTCGCTCGGGTTCAGTCGCGTTCATAATATTCAATAAAAAGAATTAATACAAGAAGTGTATCTAAATTATACCATTTTATAGGCAAATGTTCAATAATAATCTACATCAAAATAAACTGCGACCATAAACAAGTGGGACTGTTTCACGTCGATAAAACGCGCAAAAACATGCATCAAATTGCACCATTTGCAACATCAAAATGCAAAAAGTTCTTACTGTGGGAGGGGGACACCCCCCTCCCACACCCTCTCCTACCCCCTCGCTCACTCCGCTCGCTCGGGTTCAGTCGCGTTTATGATATTCAGTGAAAAGAATTGATACAAGAAGTGTATCTAAATTAGGCCTATACCATTTTATAGGCAAATTGTTAAATAATAACCTACATCAAAATAAACTGCTACCATAAACAAGTGGGACTGTTTCACGTCGATAAAACGCACAAAAACATGCATCAAATTGCACCATTTACAACATCCAAATGCAAAAAGTTCTTACCGTTGGAGGGGGGACACCCCCCTCCCACACCCTCCCCCCCTCGCTCGCTCGGCTCGCTCGGGCTCGGTTGCTTCGCTCCCTCGCAGACTAACCGCCCCCCCCCCTAAGATGAAATCCTGGCTACGCCGTTGCTTGCAGGCCCTGAAGATTTGGCCAGTCCCTATGCACGTATGGTATATGTTTACAGTATTGAAAAGCTATGGAATAATAGGGCCTACGTTTGCCCGTGTTCACATAAACTGGTGATGTTATTGGCAACCATATACTCATGATGTCATCGCCTCACAAGATTCCAATCAATCTGAACACATTGCCCGAATTCACGAAGGTGGTACATTAAACCATGGACAAAAACCATGGAGCGCTGAGTGTCGCATGGAATATTTCGTTACGAAATCAGTCATTTCGTCGATGAAATGATTATTTTGTAACAAAATGACAACATTTTGTAACTAAATGAACATTTTGTCCACGAAATGATAATTTCGTTAACGAAACGGTCACTTTGTCGACGAAATGGCCAATTTCGTAACGAAATATTCCGTGCGACACTTGGCGCTCCATGGTTTTTGTCCATGGTTTAAACCATGGTTTCATTTGTACCAGCTTCGTGAATTCGGGCCATTTTTGTCGTCACATTTTTGTCTTCACAAATATTCTTCTCCACGTCATTATGTCAGCCCTTGTCAAAATGCCAATGGCCAAAATAGTGAAAATAACATAATGTATGTGAAAAAAAGGAAACAAGGGAAAGAATCGAACGTTTCTCTTTAGGAGGCCAAGGTTGTTTGCAAGCAGCTCGGGTACGGACCGGCCGTTGCTACTCCCTCCTCCGCTGCGTACGGGAAAAGTACGGGCCCGATTTGGCTGGACAACACCGAATGCTCGGGTACTGAAAATTCGCTCTACAGGTGCCGAAAGAGCCTGATCCGGGCCAAGACGGCATGCACGCACGACGAAGATGCCGATGTCGTCTGCGATCTCGCGGGTGAGTGCCTATACGAAGACGGATTGAGCAATGCACGTCTGTTCTCGGGGAGTATTCACTCAGAACTGATCAGCTTGTAGTCATTTGCTTGACATCTCTGAAAATCACTGGATGTCTTAAGCATGTCAAATATTGAGAAGGTAGAGAGGGATTAGATGTCCCTTCTATAATTATAAAGACACCAAATCTGCACAGAAACAGAACAATATTTTTGGAAGAAGAATAAATTCATTGATTCGATAAAAGACACGAAACTTTATGCGCTACCAAAATTAAATATCAGTAATCGGCCTTAGTCATGTTAGTGTTGGAATTCAAAAATTCTGAAACCTATAGTCAAGTAATTATACATTAACAACAAAGCGTTCAAATCATATTTTTTCCGTTCTACTTTAGTGAATGCTATCAATGAATAGTTACATATATTATGTATTATATATATATATATATATATATATATATATATATACATATATAGTGCGAGAGATAATTCCCTTCCCAAACGTACGCTGTGCCTTATTGTGGGTAGCATATACTGAAAGAACTTAGACTGAGGCGGGCGTTGCTCTCGATATTGAGTCTCCCTTTTATTCAGTCGAGCTTTCGGCCTGTCATCAGGCCTTCATCAGGATCTGGGACGTGTATAATATGACGTGATGTCCTGCAGAACATTCAGCCATGACTAGACAGGACACATAGCCCAACACAGAAGATGAGCACACGGTGCTGTGATGCAGGACATCACGTCATATTATACACGTCCCAGATCCTGATGAAGGCCTGATGACAGGCCGAAAGCTCGACTGATTAAAAGGGAGACTCAAGATCGAGAGCAACGCCCGCCTCAGTCCAATTTCTTTCAGTATGATTATATATATATATTTATATGTATATATATATGTATATGTATATATGTATATATATATATATATATATATATATATATATGTATACGTCTGCTCCGACCAGGAGCAGACGTATACTCGTGTGTGTATGTTCTGCTTCAGAAACGGATTTTTAATCTAACATCACATCGCATCCTGGTCGCTGCTGAAGAATGCGATGACTAACCTGTTTGGTGTCTTGTTTCTAAAACATGCGCTTTCCTCGCCAGGATAAAGCGTTTTAATGCCATTTTAGGTTTTAATCTCATATGTATGTATATATATATATATATATATATATATATAACATTCAGCTCAAAAAACAACAATGATTTCTGCGATTTCAATGGGCTTTCATTAAACTCCATGAAATACTGTTATTGTGTAGTTTGTACTGACAACCACTAAATATTTGAATTAAGTAAGTGTGAGTCTTCATGATGTAATTATGCACGAAATTGCTATTAATCCGCGAATGGATGCAAGTGACTTTTCCTTTCTGATGAATTGTGCTAAATCGATCATCCCAAGGGCCCGAAACCCACGATTCAAACAGCCCACGAGTCATACAGCCCTCGACTCAGGAAAAGTCCTTCGACTCCAGCACTGAGCAGACAAGGCCCATGAGTCTATGGTGGCCCTGAAGGAACATCGTAAATCGTGAATATCGGCGCCGATATTCACGATTTACGATGTCCCTTCAGGACCACCATAAGAGTCCGATACTAGGCAATCAACGAGTCAGGAAATGGGGAAAACATTAAAAGCCCACGAGTCCGACACTTAGCACTGCTTAGCAAAACATGAACAAGACCAATTGTGACCCTGCACCTCAAAACAAACAAGAAGTCGCCAGACATGAATTTTTACTTAAGACCATTATTATTGAAAGGTATTTATTAAATAACATCTCTTGCAGCCTGGAGGCTGAATTGCGGACATTTTACAAGGATCATCATAGATACATTCAAATATACAAACATACATTAGAAATATTAACTATTGCACAATAAAATTGACCTTTACCATCAACAAAACAAAAAATACAATTATTCACATCTCTGTTCTTATTCGCATAAATAATCTCTTTTGTTTAATAAATAACCTTACTAAAAAATCAACTTTCTTTTCATCTACTCATCTGCTTTTCCTCCATCTTCTCTTTTACCCCTCTTCATAAACTTTACCATCCTCGTCTTCACTTTCACTCCTTCAACCTCTTCTTATTCCCTGAAATTATCCTTATCATAATCACACATTATTATTTTTCATCATTAAAAATCAAAATACCCTTTACTCTCTATTACAAAAAAAAAACCAATCAATATGCATTCATCAAAAATATACTATTGCAATGTATCATATAAAACACTAGTTTCGTATCAGTCAAATCATTCAAACTATATAAAATTTCTTATTTCACATAACACAGAACAAAGGAACATAATATGGCAATTAAACTGATCTAAAAAAATCTGCTTCAGACTAAAAAATTCTGGCAAGCAAAAAAAAAAAAAAAAAAAAAATGAGATAAAATCAAAAATGAATGAATGAATAGATGGAGGGCCCATAATCAAACACATCATTACAAAGAGAGAGAGAGAGAGGGAGAGAGAAAAAAAAACAACCTTAGCAATAATGAATCCACATGCGATTTATAACAAAATTGAGTGTTATATCAAAGAGAGAAAGTTTCGGCGTGCCTGCAAAAGGCTGAACTTGAAAAACAAAACACAGAGTGCATGGGCGATATAACTTTCAGTAAAACATCGATTATATTCTTCTCTGTCAAATATATATATATATAATCGTATTCATATTAAAACACTTGAAAAACTTTCAGATCTTACACATATGAAAGTAAAATCAGTTGTTATCTCATTTTCATAAATAATCTCTATTGTTCATACAAATGACCTGACTAACCACAACTTTGTGGTTTTTTTTTTTTTTTTCATCTACTCATCTTCTTCTTCTCTTTCCCCCCGCCTTATAAACTTTACCATCCTCTTCTTCACTTTCCCTACTTCAACCTCTTCTTATTCCCTTACTGTCTATTACAAAACCTCAATCAAAAAATCAGACATTACATTCATCAAAAAGTATACTACTATTAAACAGAACACTAAATTCGTATCAAAAAGATTATTCAAAATACAAAATTTCATATTTCACATGACACCGAACAGAGGAACGTGACGTGGTGATCAAAATGAAATCAGAAAGTCTGTTTAAGACTAAAAAATTCTGACAGGTGAAACGAAAAATTGAGATAAAATCAAACAGGCTTTACACATACATTATGAAAAAAAGGCGTTGGCATACTACTTTTGCTTGTGTGCTCTACGAACGGTACATTCAAATAAAAAAAGGGGTAATATCTACACATACATCAATTATGGCGTATAAACTCCCCTATTCGGCATTAGTATGGCGTCTGTTATTTTCTAAGAGGCATTAGCTCAGTTTGATTTCTCTTTTTTTTTATGCTGGGGGTTTGTTGTTCAGTGTGCAAAGTGATGTGGGCTTTCTTCTCTGCAGAGGTTGCATAAAGTCAGGGCACTGAAATAATTGACTGAAAAAAAACCCTGATGAATAATATTAGTCAAAAGAAAGAAGCCAATAACACGCTTCCATGGTGAATTTGCAGGAAGCGGCGATTAATCGCAATCATGTTGCAAATGGGCTGATGAGTATAAATGGCTGAAAAACCGGATACTGAAAGAAATGTAGCACATCTACTCATTAAAAAAAAAAAGAAAGAGAGATAGAGAGAGAGAGGCTGAGGCTGGAGTGAGAGTGACAATCCATAAATCACATATTCTATTGAGTATTATACAAACGAATTAAAAAAGGAAGGGGGCTATTCTTCATTCTGTTTGTTCTACAGAAAAAGTCAGGTATTTTTTGAGAATGTCTTAAAAGTCTTTCATTTCTTGGTTTCTGAGGTAAATAGTTCTTGAATTGATCAGTATTGTTCAGAGTTTTTTGTATGAAATTTAAACACAACATCTTTCTCCTTTCCTGCAGGGTGATCATGCCTAACTGGGCGAGCATGTCACAGTAAGTACTGTACTGGCAACCGAAGATGATGCGGAGGGCTCTTTTTTGTATCTTTTCGATGTTTTCAGATTGTTTCTGCGTAATACCGCTGTGCCACACCGGGGTTCCATATTCAAGCACTGGGCGAATGTAACCTTCATAAATGGTCAACATATCGCGGGATGGTAAACAATGGCGCTTTAGGACTCGGAGCATATGGAGCTTCCTATTGGCACGTTTCAACATGTCATTAATGTGGGACTCCCATTTGAGGTCGCTTTGGATGAGAATTCCGAGAAGTTTGATGGTTTCAACAGACTCGAGCTGATGATCTCCAAGTAATACGGGTAACAATGGTGGCGTGTTTCTCATGAAGTTAACTTCCATTGTCGTGCATTTCATAGGGTTTAATTTCATCATGTTAGCATCCGACCAATTTGCCAAATACGAGACAGCCGCTTGCATCTCAGATTGGTCATTCCCAGAGCGGCATTCCACCAGCGTCATATCATCAACATACTTGTAGGACCGAATGGGTAGTAGTGGCTTTGCGTCATTTATCATAGCAAGGAATATGATAGGGCCCAAACGCGTTCCTTGGGGGACACCTGCATTGAGAGATGCCCAGTCAGACAAAAATCCTCTGTAGCGCACACATTGCTGACGTCCAGAAAGAAAGCTTGCAATCCATGGTATTATGCACGGGCGGACTCCCATCTGGACGAGCTTCGTTATTGCTGTTGTGTGGTCTATCCGGTCAAAGGCCTTTGTGAAATCGGTGACCACTAGGGTAGACGATGATTTTGATTTCTCAGCATTAAGATAGATGTTGTGCAGCACATTGATGATGCAATGCGAAGTTGACAGGCTCTTTCTGTTGCCAAATTGCATGGGGTCCAAATTGGGTGCCATATCGCTCATCACCCACTTCGCTACAAAACCTTCTGCAACCTTGGCAATGTGGTCAGTGAGGGAAACTGGACGGAGTTTCTCGAGGGACGGGGGAGACGTTTTCGGAATGGGGATCACAATTGCGCGTTTCCAAACGTTCGGCACAACACCTTCCTGGATAGATGTATTTATTATGTGTGCAAGTGGTGTAGATAGTTCATAAGAGAATTCACGTAAAAACCGGGAGGAAATATTATCAGGGCCACCAGCAACGTTTCTTTTAATTCTCGAAAGTGCTTTTTGAACATCCCAGGGATAGATATCAGGACACCGTTCACACGCCGGTAGAAACGCAGGAAGATGCTCCGAAGTCAGTGGGTCGAACGATTCTGTTACAGACACGAAGTGATCATTTATGGCACTGGCGATCAATCCGGTATCGTCAGAATCCAGTCCAGGAATTGAGATCAAAGGTTCATCCCGTCTTCCTCCTGTCATGATACGAATCTGTCGATACCAAGCAGCTGGATTGGATCTTTTCAGCCGTTGTACGCGAGTGGAGTAGTAATCAGACTTTGCAGTCGTGATCATTCTCTTCACTCTGTTGCGCAAACGTTTCCAGTCATCATCGTGGTTTAGAAGGAAGGCAGCTTGCCGACGGTGAATCAATGATTTGATCTCACACGTTATCCATGGTTTGTCGCGAGGATGCACATTGGTTTTACGAAGAGGGAAATGCGTGTTGATTGTTTCAAGTAGCCTGTCATAAAAAGCGGTGCACTGGTCATTGACGTCATTACTCAGAAAAACTTCTGGCCAATCGTATGAGCTAATCCATCGGCCAAATGAACATATTGCGCTTGTTGGCATCGGTCTATTGAAGACAGTCTTTGTTGCGTTAGATCTCACCTGGGGGCCTTTCGGCATCCATAACAAAGCAGCATGATCGGAAAGCCCTACAGGCGATTGAAGTTGCACACTGTTGTACAAGTTGTTGATGTTACTTATTATTTTGTCCAATGTGCGATCTCCTCTCGTTGGGTTATCTACGACCTGTTTGAAGCGGTTGTCAAGGAGCAAAGGTTCCAGATTGAGACGATTGAAATCACCAAGTACGATGAAGCCGGCATCTGGATGTTTCGTTGTCAATAGATCGATGGTAGACTGAAGATGGTCTAAAAGTTGGGTGGCTAACAGGTTGTCCGGCTGGGGGTAATAGACAACAGCGCAGAAGATGCATGAGACTTCTCGGGGCAGACGATTCGGACGAACCCGAATCCATACAACCTCAAGGTTGTCAGGAACTGACACGTCCTCTGGTTGCAAGGGATGAAGATCGTGTTTAATATAAAGTGCCACTCCTCCGCCAGAACGATTGGTCCTTGCTTTTGAGGCAATGGTATATCCGGGGATGGATACGTGCTCTAGGGGCATGTCATGTTTGAACCACGTTTCCGTAACGGCACAGATGTCAACATCATGGTCAAGAATTATTGCAAACAGTTCGTCGAATTTGTTATTGACAGAACGGGCGTTACACAGGTATACGGAAGGCAACCTTGTGACATTTTTCTTTTTTCCCCGAGTCGTCGATATTTTGATGAGATTGGTGGAATTTCCTCGAGGTTGGCGAATTGAGCAAATTGACCTGTTAGGGCGAATGATAGTTTGAATCAGGTGGCAATAGTGTTTCAGCTTACGCCTACCAGCACGGCAGCCACGATGGGTTGGTTTATTACGTTGTAGGCCCAAGAATTTGATTCTGTCTAAAATAGAAGGAGCAACATCTGTGATCTGTACCGAGCCAATGGTTTTGAGCTGACTGCTGGTGTAGTGCAGACTTTGTTGGTAGCGAGTGCTTCTTTCAATCCTACAACCTGTATCAATGGTTGAAGTAGAGGGACCAGGGTTGGGATGCACATCACCGCAACAAATGAGTGGAGGATTAAAAGTAGCGTCTGAGTTTGAATAATATCGCAGTGGAACTTTCAGATATCCCTTGCGAGACACAGATATACGGAAGCTCTGATCCGGGGTAAGGGGGCAGCCATATTGTTTAACACCACAGTCAACGCAGTGTAGACACACAAGAAGGTAAATGAGCAGAGCATCGCATAGCTTGTGTGCGATCGTCACGGTCATTGTCCACTCCTTTTATGTCCACTCAAGTTCATTCTTCTATCAAAGGATTCTCATTCAGCTTGTTCGCACAGCATGAAAGTCAATGGTACACACTTACTTGTATAGGGATGTATGTAACCGAGTAAATGGCCGACTTCAGTTCAAGTATAGGAAAGCCAAGTTGAAGAAAATGCCTGATTCCATGAAAACTCGGAGACGAATGTTTCTCAACAAAGTCCAGCAGGGTCACAGAGGTTCAATAAACATATTCTGAAAGAGCAGACTTTAAGCTTTAAAATGATGTATAACTCAAATCAAATGGACTCTCCTAACCTATCTAAAATTGGAAAGAAAGCACAAACTCAGGAAAAGTGTGAACTGAGAAAAGAGGCTATGAAGTACAGTGTCTATTCAAGCGCTTAATCTTTACCAAACCGTGCTGGCTGTGCGATGAATGGTACAAAAAACAGGACGTAAACCACCAGAGTAACAACAATGAAGGGATTATTAGATTAAACCGAAATTAAGCATGCCTCATTATCACATTCTGTCCATAATTAATGCCAACTTTCAAAGCAGTAGCCTTATCCTTTCAAAAGTTATTAGAGTAGAAAGTGAAGAGTGTGGACAAGGTTTTTCAGAAATGAAAAAGGGATTCTAAAGACACACCTAATCACATTATTCTACCAAAAGTGTTCGAGATAAACTGCTAAAAAAACACTTTCCTGCCCGTTTTATGATACCAAATCTTAGCATAATGTAAAAGAAGACCCGCTCTTTCAGAAAGTATGAAAAAGTCAAGTTCGGCTAGGTTGACCCATTTCACTTATTTTCAGTCCTCACGCAAAATCAGTGTGTGCGACTTTATGTTCGTTTTGAGGTGCACGGTCACAATTATGCTGCGTGAGGTAACTCCGGTCTCGTGGGCCTTTTCTTCGCCTCCACGGTGCCCAGCCACGGTGACGAATTCGTGGTTCCTTGTTTGTGTGTGTGTGTGTGTGTGTGTGTGTGTGCATAGTCTTGCCTTGTTGGCCTTGTTTGTTTACTATCGGACTCATGGGCTGTATTTGCCTAGTTTCAAGCTCATGGGTTGTATGACTCATGGACCTTCTGGATTTGATTTGATTGATTATGATTATGAAATGCTGATTTGTGTTGATTGTGGTATATATGTATTTTGATTTCTCATGTATTTGAATTGGATGCGGAATCAATACGAGATTATGAAAAAAACAAAAAACAAAAGAAAAATCCTTCGCTCTCAAGAGTGAATTGCATGTTGTTTGTTCTGCGTGCTATTCAATACCAACACTGCCAGAGGACACAGTTCAATCATCACGTATACAGCCGCGTTCTATACACCCGGCAGTGCCCGGACCGTAACGTGTGAGGGCGCTTCCGGAATAAAATTCGGTATACTGTATTATATCATATCACACTCTTTTGATGTCTCATATTTTAGCGTTAAAGTCCCATGCCGTAATGAGTGTCGGTCTCGTCGGAAGTTGCTTGCCTTGTGTCGGCCAATACTGGGAGTATCATAATGTATACTAAGACAATAAAAAGACACATAATAAAAGTCTCTGAAATAGTTTATTTCAAGTTAAAACTTTGTGAACAAAAACAATAAATATGAAAACAATGCACTCAAATAACAAAATTTCGTCGTTGTTTTTATTCTAACTTGTGTGTAAAACGAATCCTTCGAAATAACAGGTCAATTTATCGTTGCGAATTCTGCCTGGACGCAAAACGACGGCCTACTGTCCAGCAGCGGTCACTCGGACCAGTCATCCTTCAAGCGTCTTGGATCCCTTCAAGTGAAGGCGATTTCTCTCAAGTATAATCATGTGGACAACAAGGTCTACTGGATTCAACCAGTGGACGAACAATCATCGTTGTGCGAGGTTCGGCGGGCTGAACTAGGAAGTGACGGATGGGAATTTGTTACCTCTTTTGACGGCTGTACAGGTGAAATGAAATGTCTCTGATTTTAAATGTCAATAACAGTCATAACATTTTGAGCTCAAGAGTGATTTCAAAGACACAGTCTCCACCCTCTCATGTGTTGAAATCAAGCACACTTTTCAAAGTTTCTTATACTGATGACATTTGGTATGGTATGATTTCAACATTAAAGTTAGGAGGTTAGAAGGGTGCACGCCATGAGACCGACACCCACGAATCATACAACCCACGAGTCGTACAGTCCATCCGCCAATGAGTATACAGCCCACGAGCCATACAGCCCATGAATACGACACTAAAGGCCACCACACACATACGACTTTCGGTTGCACGACTAAGCGACTTTGGATCCGAAATAAATGAGCGTGTTTATTCTACGACTACTGTGATTTATTTCGGATCCAATATCTGTCAGTCGTATGACCGAAAGTCGTATAGTGTGCGGCGGGCTTAAGAAAACAAGGCTCACGAGACCGACACATTAAGCCCCGTGTTGACCTACTGTGAAGTAATGTCCAACTCGTGAGCTGTTTTCACCTAGTGTCGAAATCATATGGGCCTTATTTGCCTGTAGTGTTCAACTTATAGGCTGTATGCTTCGTGGGCTATTGGTCTGACTCATGGATCTGGTCGAACTCGTGGGCTGTATGACTCGTGGATGTCCGCCTCGTGGGATCGGATCCCAATGAGAATGGGCAATACTTGAATCCTTCCTATGATCGTCTATCATCACTTTTTTAAAGGGCCGTGGGACTTTTTCAAAGTGAGGAGGCCCGCTTGTAGGCCTAAATAAGAAACAAAGACGTCCATCCGTTTATACCTGTGGTCACACGCACACACACACACAGGGGAGATTTTGCATTTTAGAACTGAAATCGAACAGTCTGGTGCTCCCTCTTTGGTGGAATATTTGGAAAGTTGCCATGAAAAAAATACCAGGACATTGTAAATAGCTGATGTATAGTACCAATCCCCCTTTTTTCCGTGAGCTTAGGTCGGATATTCAATCGTTTACACGCTTATCAAGTAGAAATTTTTGTTCTGCCAAATCTAACGACAAACTACATTTTTTCTTCTTTTCGTATTTTGCTCCTCCAAGAGTATTCCTCGTTGGCTTTAGCAGAAAATGAGGGACTTCTATTTTTCACGAACCAAGAGAGCGACAGCAAGCTATCTAAACAGAATATTTCTGGGTCGCCGGGCGGAAAAGTCACAATTAAGACTTTCCAGGCAGGCTTCGAGCCATTATCCATGGATATCGATCGGAAAAATCGGTAATGGCTGTGATTATGATAGATAATATATAAACAGAATATGATAATACGATCTGATTTAATTACAATTCTTGGTTTCTGTTTTATCATACAATGTTATATATTGTCTAGAGTACATGAAAAATCTTCTTTTGAAGGCAAGGAGTATTATTGTGTGTTTGTGTATGTGTGTGTAACATACATGTGCATTTTGTATTATATATATATATATATATATATATATTATATATATACATATATATATATATATATATATATATATATATATATATATATAAAGGGCTCGGTGCAATATAGTGCTAACCCACACTTTTGTCAAAATTGAGTTACATGCATTTTCATAATCCTTATCCTTCACTCTTACCTCCGTGTCAATATCATATTTGAATTCAACCAATAAGAATCGATGGTTAAAAAAAAAGAATGCATGCGTTCATGTTATATTAATGTACAATGTATGGATTTTCCAAACATTCAACAGCGATTATCTCAAAATTACTATTGTGTGGGTTAGCACTATATTGCACCGGCCCCCTCAATATATATATGTATATATATATATATATGTATATATATATATATATATATATATATATATATATATATGTATATATATATATATATGTGTGTGTGTGTGTGTGTGTGTGTGTGTGTGTGTGTGAGTGTGTGTATTTGTTTGTAATGTGCAGATAAGATTACATGATGAAGGACTGAAACTCAGGGAAGATTCGATGACAAATATTTCATGACCACTTTTATTACCACTGTGTGTCATGCTTGGTGGCAAATATAATACATATTTTACAGTTGCATACATCGGAGAGTGACAATTCCATTATTATCCTTCTTATGTAGTATATGAAAGTGATAAAACGCTCTTCTTTCTCTCTCTCATATATGAATGTCATCTTGCAGTCTTGAATATGGTGTGGAGTGTACTTAGACCTCTCCGTGACAGGGACAGTTAGACAGTGTGCTGCTTTTTTTTTAATGCCTCCGCCATGTAGTGGTGCCGGAGGTATTGTATTTTCGGGTTGTCCGTCCGTCCGTCCGTCCGTAATGAATTTTGTGGACAGCGTAACTAAAAAACCGTTTGAGGTATCCTGATGAGACTTGGTATGTATATGCATGTGGGCAAAGTTGTGCCTATCAACTTTTGAGTGCAGATGCTCAAGGTCAAGGGTCAAGGTCAAATGCTCAAAATTTCACTATTTCTCCCCTATCTATGCAATGACTACCCAATAAAGATTCTCTGGTTAGAGTTTTGGGTCATGAGGTCAAAGGTCAAGTGAAAATGTTACAATTTCACTTTTTTCTCCACATCTCGGAAATCGTTCGTTATCTTCATGGAACATGCTACATATGCATGTAATGACTAGCAGTGATTATCAAGGGCGTTTTGTGGTCAGGGGGTCAAAGGTCAGGGGGTAAAGGTCAAGGTCAAGTCTTCAAAACTTCACCTTTTCCCTCATATTTATGCAATGCCTTTAGGGTTTTTTTAAACTTGGAGTATACATGTATTACCTAATAGAGATTCTCTGGGAAGCCAAGAAGGTCAAAGGTCAAAAGGTCAAAGATCAAGTGAAAGTGCTGAATTTAACTTTTTCCTCCGTATTTCGGAAGTGACTTTAGGTTTCATCGTGAAATTTAGTTCATATTTATGCATGTTTGCCTGACAGTGATTCTCTTATGAATTTTATGGTCATAGGTTCAAGGGTCAAAGGCCAGGTTAAAATCTAAGAATTTACTATTTAAAACAGAAATTATACATTTTCCCCATACCTTTGACAATTACACAATGCATAGACTTATATGAGAGTCAAAAGTTAAGTAAAAGTCCTCAAATCCCCAAATACATGCTCACTTAGAAAATATAGCCATTCATCCAATCAAACCTGTTTCAAGGAAAGTGAACATTCAACATATTTGTGACAAGAATATCATTTAATATTTTGCAAATTATGTGAAACTGTCATCACACAATACATTGTCAAGATGTACTATAGACCTATTAAGGGAATCATGCTTTATGGCGGAGGCATACCAGTCGCCATAGCGACATTTATAGTTTGTTTGTTTGTTTGGTGGGGGGGGGGGGGGGGGTTCTGTGCCAAATGACCTTCAAAGCATAAAAAGGTTTAAAGACATTTCTCCACATTTAGTCCTTAGTCTTAATACACACATCTCATTTTCTACCTATTACCAGATATTGTACGTTTGAATCACTGCCGTGATACTGATATACGATTGCATGATTTACTGATGTAAAAATAGTGATTGCACCACAATTTTTTTAATTTGTTTGTTTGTTTGTTTGACGTCGCAGGAATGTCTGCCTCTTGAGACCAACATCCATACGTTTTTTTACCTACTCCGGTGAACCAAGCGACTATGTGACTGAGATATATGGGTTCGTACCGATCAACGGCCTGACACTGGATGAAATTGGTAATATACGTGCTATCACACAAGTCACTTCTTGTATTACATGATTTACGTTTACGTTTCTTCTAACTTTGATTTCAAACTTATCATGATATACCTTCATTATGTATTTACATGTACAATATGATTTCTTGTCCAACGTATCAGAGATAATTTTCAATAATATACAATACCTTTAGTTATTATCATTATCATTATCATTATTATTATTATTAAACCTATATTTTGTGCTTGAATTGAATTTATGGAGTGTACATGTGCGTTCGGTAGAAGTAAAACGAAATACCAACAACAACCAAAAATCAGTCTATTTAAAGTCAAACATCTGTAGACATGGATGTAAATGTAAATACTAACGGTCCATACTAGCTAGGACAACAGGAATATGATATTTGAATCTTCAAGAAACATTGAACGAGACTGATTATTCAGCAGGTCATTAATTATCATCTTCCCTTTGAATTGACTTAGGAAAGATCAAATGCTTTAAAGATGTGCAGGCTGATGGTTTGAAATGTCAGCACCCATCGTTCTCATGAGGTTTAAGACTGATATCTCACTTTCGTGCAAAATTTAAATTGTTTCAATAAATTGAATGACATTTAAAGCTGCATATCAAATTTTTTAAAAATTCGATGAAACTGTCTAAATTTGATTTGTGAAAAATGACCCTGTTCATGTAAATCACCCTGATTGTGGAGTAGAGAGGAATGGGGGTAGCAGTTGAGGATTCAATGGCAATTCACGCTACCATCACTTTCACAAATCGCTTTCATGTTTTAATTTGGTCTCGAAAAATTACTTCGAGACGATCTATCTTAAATAGGGAACACGGATGACGGAAAGATGTCGTATTAAAGTCGATTAGATTTGGATTGTTTGAGTGCATTGATGGTATGAAGAATTTAAGATCGATAGGTATTGAAACTGACTTGTTTCATGTCTCTCCCCCCCCCCCCCCCCCCCCCCATTCTCGACACAGGTGGAATGACGTACTTTAACGTTCAGGATCACGGGGTGATGATGGTCGAGACGAATGGTGGAGGGAGTATCAAGAGATGCCCTTTCTTTCCCAGTGTCACACCCGTCAGCTTGGTCTACGCTTCTGGTTGGCTGCTCTGGCTGGAGCCCGAGTTCAACCGTATGGGGAGAGTGTCACCACGGGCGGGTTCCGGGAGCCTCACATACCGGGAGCTAGGCCCGCTGGCCGACAATTCAAGTGCTCTCGCGTACATCCCGAAAAGAGAAAACTAAGGCGTGCTTATGAGAAACCCGGAGATTTTGAGGAAAAAAAAAATCTCCCTTACTAGTACGATACTTTACAGTGACGTGCGACTAAATCACATAACACAGAAAATTATCACAAAAGTTAGAAACAATCAATCTCATTGAATGAAAGCAAGATGTTATTCAGAGGGGTGAAGGTTCAGACGTGAGATTCTTCAATTTGTCTAACTCTACAAGTTTCAAGTTCATCGTGTCACTGCCGGCAAATAGGGACCAGGGCCGGCGCAGCCGTGGGGGCCGTTGGGGCTCGGGCCCCCACACTTTTTGTGCACCATACAAAGGAATACATAAGGTGTCATCACTTTGGGCCCCCACACTTTTTTTCAACCCGGAAGTACGTAAGTGGCACTAAGATAGAAATAGATAGAGATCTTGAAGTATGGCGGCGGTAAGGTTTTTATAACACCCGGAAATGGGAGGGGAGAGAATGAGCTGAGGACCTTTTTTTTTTTTTTTTTTTTTGCTTGTTAGCTCATGAAACCCGGAAGTGGGCCTCCACACTTTTGAAAACACTGCGCCGGCCATGGGGACAGCCTAGTGGTAGTGTCGCTACCCAAAAAGCAGTAGATGACAGGTAAGAGTCACACTGGTTCCTTCATCCATGTTTGTTAATCAGATCAGCAGCTGTAATCGTAACAAATTTCATTTGTAGAGGGAGATGAATTGAAGAAACTCACACATGAAACAATCTCATTCTCTTTACATTTTATCGATGTTCGTCATTCATGTAACATCAGTATCATTGTTGATATTACGTTTTCCAAAGGGTATTTATTTGGATGTATAGGCCTACTAGATTTAATTCAAAATCAATATTGAAGTACACTACACCCAATAATAATAAAAACAAAACAAAACAAAATAAATAAAGAAAAAGCGCTGGTGACAACTAAAAGGACTAACTAGAATAATCCTTGTATATACTTATATGGCATGGAAGGATTGTCGTTGTTTGGAAAGATTTGGAGCATGGGGTTAAGAATCAAGAGAAAATGGTTAAATTTCACGATTTTTGTACATGTTTAGAAAATGGCTTGAAGTGTGTACAGATAATGATTTATCATATCTTTGATCAGAAATTTATCCTGTACTGATTTATTGAAAGAGCTTCACATGATTGTAGGTATTTCCAGCTATGTCAGAATGTTTCCATGTTTGGCACTCCATGAAGTGCTATTTGCAAAATGACGTCACTTCTATGACGATATTTTGCAAGTAGCATACTATATCAAGTGTATACACAATCAATGTATTTGAAAAATGATGTCAATTCTGAAATTGTGCGTAACTTTGTAGCGTCACTCTGTGAAATATAACATGTTAACAAAACAATTGCTGCGACGTCACGAAATAATTCTGAAGTCACGTCTGTAAATACCCCTAATTTCAATATAATCCTCTTTTAACTGAATTATTACAAGTTATCTCATGAATTGTTTTACTGTAAACACTGTGAATAGACTAATTATTTTCTCTTTTTATTTGATATAATTTGATTTATTTTCTGTGTAAAATTTATTCATGGTTGTCTAAGGATAAAATTGCGATAGTCATTGTCATTGACGATGGACGTTTGTTGGTACACTGTACACACATCGTTTCACGCAGACCAAATTTGCACGGGTCCGTTGACTAAATCAAACTACTTTTGGTAATTTCTACTCTCTAAAAAAAAATCGAGTGAAACAATTCACTCTTAAAGGAGTGAATTTAAAAAAAAGAGTGAATTTAGAGTGAAATAGGAGTGATTTTTTAGTGCAAATGTTCATTTTCACCCGTTTTAGAGTGACCTCATGCAGGGATCACTCCAAACTCTTCGAGTGATCCTTGAGGTCACTCCAAAATGAGTGAAAATGAACATTTTCACTCAAAATTCACTCCAATTTCACTCTAAATTCACTCTTTTTTTAATTCACTCCTTTAAGAGTAAAATTTTTCACTCGATTTTTTTAGAGAGACCCCAAAAGAGAATGAACTCGAAAGAGAGAGAGAGATATTAGTTGGGATAATTTATGTCTTACTGTCGCGTGTTCATTCACTGGTGTACCTTTTGGAACTGTGCAACGAGAGTGGTGTTCAAGAGAGAATTCAGAGAAAATGGCGCAACCCATTATAAAGGAGTTTTATTGAAATCTATGGGTTATTAATTGTAGGGTATACGGCAACGCTGTAATTAAGCATTACCCTTTTTCGTGCCTTTGGCTATTACGCGTTTCTCTAATGAAGGCCGTGTGGTCATTCTTTCTTTTTTTTCTTTCTCATATTGGCCTATTATGTGTACTAGTATACTGACCTCAATGTCACGAATTCTGCAAATAGAACGTAAATAATTATTTAGAGTAGGCATGGACGACTCGCGTACTGTATCCTTTGCAAAGTGTGTGTTCCGAACTGGCGAATCATATATACTGGATAATCAATATCATTTAAGTCAATATTAGAAAATGGGCTTTAGAATCTCTGCGATCTGATTGGTCAATTGTCATGCATTGATTTTTACTGATCCACACTGAGCCATGCGTTCGGCAAAATCCGAGCGCATGGCCATGCGTCCGGTAAAATCCGAACGGATGGCTCAAGTCTTGTATAGTGTTGGAGGTGTAACGGATGCATGATGGGGAAAATGGTTGTACTTCATTTTATAACACAAATGATGCACAGGCCTATTTCGTGGATCAGTGAGAATTGGATACTCTCGTTTAACTTTGGAACAGTCTAAAACCCACTCGAGCATGCGCTCGTTGGTTTAAACAGTTCCCAAGCTAAACTCGTGCATCCAATTCTCACCGATCCACTCTGTAATGTGCATTATTTGTATACTGGCCCATCATGTCCCCCAGCATATTTGTTTTGATGGCTTTGATGTTGTATTATCATTCATCCTTATTATTCATTGTTATAGTGTTTCATGCAGTGCAATAAAGATTCTCTTTCATTCTTGGTTTCTATCATATCGGACGAATGCCTTCGTTTATAGTTTGATCGTAGAAATATCAAATGCCCCTAAATCTGTTAATTTGTATCTGATCCTTTGATTGGCAAGGCATTAGAGAAGACTGCAATTAATGTTTTTGCTGGAAATTGGCATTTCTTTCAAAATTAGATAATGCTTGGGTGTCAGACTTTAGTGATTTTAACCAAAACAACGTATTTCACATGGTTCTTCTCCTATCTAGCTATGCTGCGAAATTCTGAAGTATAGCCTTAAATTGAAGACATGACTAATGGTATAAACTCTCCTGCAAGAACTGATTCGGGATTTAATCACTTAATTTGCAATCGATGTGAATAGAACTTTATCATAACCATGTTCTTCACCACGTTAATCTCTGTATCTTAAGGGGAGAGCTTTTAAAGAACAAGTCCCCCTTTATATACATGTGGATTGAGTGAATGCAGCAATATTAGTAGAACACATCAGTGAAAGTTTGAGAAAAATCTGACGATCCGTTCAAAAGTTATGAATTTTCAAAGTATCTGTGCAGTCACTGCTGGCTGAGAAGACTACTACAGTGTATGATGTCGCATGCGCAGAACGATATAAGGAAAACATAAGGAGAATTTCACAAAATTTTACTTTGTTTGAAAAAAAGTGCGTATTTCTTTGACTTGTCACTGACTTGACCCCAGCCTTCTGAAAGAGGCTAGTCAAGTATTTTTTTATTGTGCGAGAAAAGTGAAAATATGTTGATTTTTCCTTTCTATTTTCTTCATATCGTTGAACTCATGTGAGATCACAAGATGTATTAGTCTTCTCATTCAGCAGTAACTAAGCAGAAACTGAAAAAAAAAATCATTCAAATCTAATCAAACTTTCACTGATGTGCTCTACTATATAGTATTGATGCATTCACTCAACCCACATGTCTATGAAGGTTGACTTGTCCTTTAAAGAAACTCGAGCAAATCGCTCGAGTGATCACTACGCTCGTTTGTAGTGCAATGAAATGGTCACTCATCTTGATAATATACAGTGCAATCCCGTTATAACGGACACTACCATAACGACATTTTGGATACAGTGAAGTAAGATTCAGGTCCCAAAATTGTCATCTAAATATATTTAAACATTTTATTTGCTCGGCATTTCGATATAACGATCAGACAACTGCCGATCCAAAGGACTTCGCCTGTATTCTTCAACCTTAAATCCATTTCCGACTTCATAATTATGTCGTTCGAAACGGCTGTAGATTTTGTGGAAGAACACAATAATCAAAGCTTCTGGGAATCTATAGGCGTAGTCCCTATACAAGTAACGTTTCTATAATATTTGAATAAATAGATATATACACACACAAACACACACGCAAACACACACAACACACTACACACACACACACACACACACACACACAGACGATGATAATAGCTACTACTCAATTATGTTGCTAATCACCATGATCACTTTTAAATAATTAAGCCTACTCGGAAAATTATCAACATCATAATAAAAACAAACAGGCAAACAAACAAACAAGCAAACAAACAAACAAACAAACGCTCCAGTGATATTTGCTCCGGCCAAACTGGAATGACTGATGATGCTACAAAATGTATAATCTTTGGTAGGATGAATGGAATATAAAAAACATTATACATATTATGAATTGGTTACGAAAAAAAAAGCACCAAAAAGTTCAAAAGAAACTGAACTTTGACCAAAAATAAATTTTTTTGGCCTTTATTTCAGAATAAAAAAATAATTATTTTCGAGAGTTAAGGATAAACATTATTGTGCTTTGTGGGGGTGGGGAGTGAATCATATTTGTGCAAATGATACCAGTGCCATGAAGACACCTCCCCCCTCCCAACTCCCTAAGAGCAAATTTTCATTATATTTAACATTTTCATCTCAGTCCTAAAAAAAAGAAAGGCTGCTGGATGTTGATTGAAAATGGATCATAGCTTGTAAAAATAGTGGTGGCTCTCCAGGGATCTTGTATAAAGAATTTGATGTTGCTTTTAATTCTATCTTAGTCCTTTTCTTTCAACTTCATATGAAGTTTGATCGTAAAACGGTTAAGTAACATTTTCAAACATTTCAAAGTAAGTCCATTATCAGAGCAAAACAAAACATTTCTACTGACACATCACTTACTATTATACATAGGCTAACATGAAAAATTCTTGAAGTTATCAAAAATATCCCATAGTGCACATTTTTTTTGTAGGTGTAAGTGCAAATACAAGAATGGATTTAACTCATTTTGCGAACAAGCCTTTCTTTTCACATGCAAACATTTTTTTTTGAGATTCTTGTAGCAAATAGAATTATACACCTCCGACCTTTCTTTTTTTTAATCCAAACTAGAAGGGTTATGGCCTTGATTGCAATGCAAGTTTAATATTGACAAGTCTAAAAGCCACCATGGTTCCAAGGTTGCTCGAAATCAGACTTTGCGTGGCATGTGGCTTAAAAACTTTTTCCCCATTAAACTGAACCAGAGACATACTGTATGGTGTTATGAAGTAATCATTTTAATAATTGATTTTACTGTCCTTGGGTCCCTTTTCATTAATCACGGCACTACAAATGCAGCTCACAAAAAATGGTAGGTGCTAAGGCAACGGCGGGGGAACATTTCTTCTTTTGGTCACCTGTATTTTTTTGATGCAATTTTGATTACCATTACTTATTATTCATTGTTGCACTATTGTAACCAAAAGGTGTTTTCGAAATAAGAGAGTGCACTTTGTACGTTTCTATTAAAGATACGGTGTTACATTGTTGTAGTGGTGATTGTGCCCAAGATGGTGGCAAACGCGGTGTGGAAGTTGTGGTGGTGTTTGAAGTTGCTGTGACGTGGAAGCCAGTTGGTGATGAAGGAAGCAGCGGTGTATAGCTGATATCAAGATAACATTGATTTGAATTTCTCCTGGATTTGGACATGATAATCAAGGACGTTGATTATTCTGATGAGTGATTTTGATTTCGTGGACGGCGTTTGATGATTTTGACGACGGGTGATGGTGACGTTTTGAAGATGGTGGTTATTGTTGCAGTAGATGTCTACATACTGTTGAAGTTTGGGGATGTTGGTAGTTTAAGATTGGTGGTAGGCTATAGTTAGTGATAGCGCACCATGACAATAATTATAAATCATGCAGAAACACAGAGACACACTCGCCTCACAAATACACACACACGCACGCACACGTACACACACACACACACACACACACTACATAAAGAAAATCAATATACTTAATTTTTCTTGCAGGATGGAAAGAGACCAGCAAAGTACAGGGTTGTTTGAGTGAATTATAAAGGAACTGAGACACAGATTACCGTGACACGAGCTCACCATGCATCCCATCTGGATTTCTCACGAAGAACTTTAATTGTTTGCCTGCAACTCTCTTAACATAAATACATCTATATCGAAATAAGAAGAATTCTTTGAAAAATCATCCTTACACAGGTTGGTGGAATTTGTGCACGAATAGTAGATACTTTTGTATGCGATACCGAAGGGAAAAGGTCAGTAGTGAATGCATGCTTCCCGTTCAGTGTGAGGAATCTGCACACGAATACAAAATTACATCATGAGGAATCTACGAAAGCTGATATCTTTCTGCACTCTGCTTTCGATGCAATGTGAGTGTTCCTATCCCTTTTTAGACTTTATTTCGTGTTTGCTTCTATGGATGGTCACTTGGTCCTCCAGTCCATATCTCTATTTGATATTTTCATTCAGCTATAATGCTGCAGCAATACTTGGAGGTATCTTCGTTGAGATAATGTGAAAATAAATTTTAATTTCAATTTCAATTTCAATTTCAATATGAGTGAAGTGAGGTGAATTTGAAAACGTTGGATGGGAAAATGTCCGGGAATTCTGACGCGCGCATAAACACCATTTGGGACATGAACATTACAACCTAAAATTTTTGATTTTTAATTTTAATATATTTTACCCATCTGAGTTTTTACCCAAACCAAACAGTGACTATTCATTTATATACGAATTTATGTGTAGTTTGAATATTTAAAGAAATCATGTAAATATGATAGTTCTATCTTGCCGCAGCAACTACACTGTATTATCCGGAAAGGGGGGTGGGGTGCGGGGTGTGGATAGGGGATAGGGGATAATGGATAGATTGTATTTGTTTGTTTGTTTTTTCAATCATGGGTGATGTTTTACTGGTTATAATAAATGTATACTGTTATCCTGAATGTAAAATGTAAGACGTATTTTAATTTTACGTTGTTATACATTTTATTCAACTTATATCATATTCAGTTTTATACTTTGATTGCCGTTTTAACTTGTCGTATTTTGTATTGTACTTTATGTAATATATTGTTATAGATTCATTATACTGTTTTAAATTTGTTTTCGAATTGTAAATTGTATTTTAATATTTTTATGTAATACAGGGCTCTCTTGTAAAGCAGTTTTATGTACTGAAGAGACTACCCTGTATAAAGAAGACAGAATAAAAATAAAATAAGAAATAAAACCTAAAAACATTGGAAGATCCAATATTACGTTTTGGCTATTTCTGTGTGGCAGCCATTTGAGATGATAATGTAAAACAACCTATGGTATATCACAAAGCTGTCACGATATAATGATATAATACAAAGACTTTACTGCATTTGTTTTCTTAAGACGTCGATTAAGTTTCATTTAGCTCTTTCGCTCTTCCAGCAGACATAGAGAATGATGCCTAATTCGCATCAGAAAAATTGGTGTCCGGCCACCAAATTTATCTTTTGGTGGCCCGAAGATTTTAGATAGATTATTATTTTTGCTTTTATTTTGGACCACTAAATATACTGGCCACCATGAATTCATATTAAATATTTTAGTGCCCGAACGGGCCACCATCAGATAAAAAGTTATTGAGCCCTGATGTATCGTATGTGCCCTTAGAAACACCAGTATAAAGCGCCTTATGAATGTAATTAATGTTATCATCAATATTATATATATACACATATATATATATATATATATATATATATATATATACATATATACATATATATATATAATCAATATCATATATACACTCAGCAAAAAAAGTAAGTTCCCCCCTAACATTTTTGAATTTATCTCAAAAAGTGTTTAACGGATTTTCATGATTTAAACGGGAATGGATAGGAAATTTCATTACTCATAACATGAATGGCATATCATTGCCACCAGATATCACTATTGGTGTAAAAAAAAACGCATTTTATGTCAAAATGCACGGGAAAAAAGTTGCACTTTGGGCTATATGAAGCATATTGTATACATTTCCTATTTAAGTTAGCAAATGACCTTTTTAAATTGTGTAATTCTCAGGAATTTCTTCAGGTACAATGTGATTCCCTATTAAACAGATGTTATGCATACTTTTTAAGCAATAGCCTTTTCAATATGAAAATGTTGGGAGAAGCCATGTGATTTGTAATTCCAATTTAGGTTGATCACATTAATGTGCCTATGGCCATTTTGCATCCTGCGCTCAAGTTGTAGATCAGTTTGTTGAGGGAAATGGCATTGAACGTATGGAGTGGCCTACAGGATCCCCTGACTGTAATCCAGTAGAGAATCTTTGGGATATCATTAAGCGGAAAGCAAGCAAGAAGGTGAAAAATGACACTTTACTGCAATAATTTCAGCGCATCTTGCAGAGAGCATGGGCCAACATTGAGCAGCGCCAAGTACAAACTTCAGGTAACAGTATGAGGACGAGATGCCGGCTGGTCATTGGAAGCGGATGGTGGACATATCAATTATCAAATACTTGACTGTATGCTCATGAAAAGAAAGAGATAGAAAAATATGCAATAAACCATGCTTAAATGTTCAGAATCATCATTGATTGTTTGATTATTTGTGTTAAAGTCACTGCAAATCACTAAAGTTCAAATTTTGTTTCCATGCATTTTGACATAAAATGCATTTTTTCACACCAATGATAATATCTGGTGGCAATGATTTGCCACTCATGTTATGAGTAATAAAATTCCTTATCCATTTCCGTTTGAATTATGAAAATTGGTAACATTCTTTTTTGAGATATATCCAAAAATGTTAGGGGGGAATTTACTTTTTTTGCTGAGTGTATATACATGTATATAAATATATTATATATATCATCAATATTGTATATATATTATCAATATTTTATATATACATATATAGTTATTTACTCACTTATACGATTTCATCATTCAAAATTCAATAAAGAAGCGAAACATTTTATTTTTCTTTTGTTTATCTATATTTTCTCTATTAAACTTAATCCTTCAGTTACGAGTGTATCATGCAGCGAGGGTGCTTGTCCCACTGTCACTTGCCCGAAGATGTTCGATGAAATAACACGAGATTACATTCAGCTTGAGCCCAGGGAAATCCCCTACCAACCCATACAAAAGCTCTTGGATCTCGGATTCCAACAAGAAATGAAGCAGTGGACATGCGTACGGCCTGACGAAGGTATAAAGATTTGCTTGCTTAGTGGGAAATATACCCAAAGATATGTAACAATAATAACAAGAAATGATAATTATTGTTATTGTTATTAACATTATTATTACTATCATCATTATTATCATTATTATTATTATTATTATTATTATCATTATTACATTAATAGTAATAATAATCATCATTATCATTATAATAATAATAATAATAATTATCATTATTAGTTTTTTTGCATACCTATGCGTCAGCAATTTCCCACAAGGGAGCGAGTACTATTTCTTTGACGTCGAAAGTCACATTTACATAATCATCATTAATCATCATCTCACCGCCGTGGCATTTCCCAATTTAATTTCTCGACGCGGGCGTGTGGTCTGTATGTTGATGAATACTGAAATATAAAGCATTTTTTTTTTTTTTTTTTTTGCCGTCCAGCTTTCGCCTCAATTCTCGACAACTTAGGTGGTGTCTTTTCTATTATGTACAATGCATGCATGATGGCAGACGGGGCAGTGGATTAATGGGCGGCAAAGCCCATTTTCGATGATTAGCAATATAGCAATATTGACAAAGGAGGGGAGGGGGAATGGTGGAATTGATTTGTCCTTTTTCTTTTAAATTGTATTGTTGGTATTCACGGCAGGTTGATTCATTTGCTATTAAGTGGTGTTAGTCCATCAAGATGTTCTTAAAGGACCAGTTTACCTTTGGGAGCAGTGATTTCAAAAAAATTCAAGATATCACATTTGATGCATATGTGTAGGTCTGTTGTATCACAAAACATCCTACCATATAAACTTTTCGCAATAAAGCCTAAAATCGATGTTTTTCTCAATAAACCGTAACTGTAGACGGTTTAATCTGGAAACAATTTTATTATAACTATTATTCACATTTTGATTTGATTGATTTATTTCTCTTCCGACACAATTTCATGCATAAATCAAAATTCTTTTCAGTAATATCACATAAAATATCAGTAAGCACATTACAATGTACATGATTCAAAGAAGAAAAATTAATGTGTAAATTAATTCCATTAACAAAACATATATCGTATTACCAAATTTGCAAATAATTGTCTGAAAAATTATGCGGAAGAAGGACTGCCACTACAAGCAAAAGCTTGAACACGTAGCAGCCCAGGGACCTATCTACATACACATATTGTTTGCGGAATGGGGAAATACTATAAAACACACTGTAAATGCATTATGTTTTATATTCTAGTGCATAGATACGGATAGAAATAAGGTGAGTTATGATGATGATGATGATGACGATGATGACAGGGTAATGACGATGAGAAAAAAAAATGTGATAATGTAGATGAAAGTGATGGTGGTGATGATTTTGTGTATTAAACAACACTTAACATCAATTATATGAATTCAAATTTTTACAGCCGTTGTTTCTAGCCCTAACTCACATTTTTAAACTATTTTAAAGCACCAATGCTGGGTTTTTGTGTCATCTGCAAAATGGTAATGCCATGGGGGAAGGACTTTGATTAGAAGCAGTGATTTAATTTCGAAGCGATAAGCATTGAACGTTCGCCTATCATTAAACACACACAAACACACACGAAATTCACGATAAAGCTAGTATACTAAATGCTTTCTTATGCATGTGATATAAACTGCACTTTTGTGTTGCTCCTTTGACATCTTTTATGTTTTTTTTTTTAAAACTGTGTCACACCCATGTGATTCATTTCATTCTGATTTGAGAAGCAAAATAAATACAAACGAACAAACGAACGGAAATGGCGGGCACATCAGAAATCGAGTGCACAATGCCTTGTCAAATACCCCTGTCCACCCGGTTAGTATTTGCATTTCGGGTATGTCATGCTCAATATATCGTGCAAGGTTTTCTCATAGCAGATAAATTACTTATTTTATATTCATATCTCATTTGCACCTTGTTTTAAAGCAAAAAAAAAAAAAACAGATACAAAAAAATCTGGTCCGACTTTGATGAAAAATCTGCCCTTCTGTTTGATTGATTGATTGATTTTTCAAATGTTCAAACCGAAGAAATGAAATCCCTGGAATAAGACCACATGACTTTACAGAATGGTATACCTTGCAATAACCTTCAAGGGCTAAGGGATTGAAGAAGCAAAAATGTCGACAAGGGTATCCTTTTTTACTATCCTGATTTTGACAGATAAGACTATTTCATGAAATATGTGAAAATTCTATAACATTCCATAGCTATTTTCTACACTTTGCCCCGAATTCACGAAGGTGGTACAATTAAAAAAATGGTTTAAACCATGGACAAAGACCGTAGTTTTGTATGGGGCGC
Organism: Diadema antillarum; assembly: GCF_040938485.1. Taxonomy (NCBI): domain Eukaryota; kingdom Metazoa; phylum Echinodermata; class Echinoidea; order Diadematoida; family Diadematidae; genus Diadema; species Diadema antillarum. The sequence goes on from NW_027272736.1 coordinate 82,010, forward strand.
CAAGTGTTGCATGGCCTATTTCGTTACGAAATCAATCATTTGGTCAACGAAATGATCATTTCGTCGACGTCATGTTAACATTTCGTCGACGAAATCGACGAAATGACTGATTTCATAACGAAATAGGCCATGCGACACTTGGCGCCCAATACAAAACTACGGTCTTTGTCCATCAGTGTCCATGGTTTAAACCATGGATTCAATTGTACCACCTTCGTGAATTCGGGCCTTTGGGGAGGGGTGGGGATGAGGGGAGGGGTGGGGTTGAGTGGTTGGGTGGGGTTGAGTGGTAGGCAACGGCGTAGCCAGGATTTCATCTTAGGGGGGGGGGGGGCGGTTAGTCTGCGAGCGAGCGGAGCGAGCGAGGGGGGAGGGTGTGGGAGGGGGGTGTCCCCCCTCCCACGGTAAGAACTTTTTGCATTTGGATGTTGTAAATGGTGCAATTTGATGCATGTTTTTGCGCGTTTTATCGACGTCGAACAGTCCCACTTGTTTGTGGTAGCAGTTTATTTTGATGTAGATTATTATTGAACAATTTGCTTATAAAATGGTGTAATTTAGATACACTTCTTGTATTAATTCTTTTCACTGAATATCATGAACGCGACTGAACCCGAGCGAGCGGAGCGAGCGAGGGGGTAGGGGAGGGTGTGTCCCCCTCCCACAGTAAGAACTTTTTGCATTTTGATGTTGTAAATGGTGCCATTTGATGCATTTTTTTGTGCGTTTTATCGACGTGAAACAGTCTCACTTGTTTATGGTAGCAGTTTATTTTGATGTGGATTACAATTGAACAATTTGCCTATAAAATGGTATAATTTAGATACACTTCTTGTATTAATTCTTTTTACTGAATATTATGAACGCGACTGAACCCGAGCGAGCGGAGCGAGCGTGGGGGATATAGGGGAGGGCGTGGTATGGAAGGGGGGGGGGGGGTGTCCCCCCTCCCACAGTAAGAACATTTTGGATTTTGATGTTGCAAATGGTGCAGTTTGATGCATGTTTTTGCGCGTTTTATCGACGTGAAACAGTCCCACTTGTTTAAGGTAGCAGTATATTTTGATGTAGATTATTATTGAACAATTTGACTATAAAATGGTATAATTTAGATACACTTCTTGTATTAATTCTGTTCACTGAATATCATGAACGCGACTGAACCCGAGCGAGCGGAGCGAGCGAGGGGGTAGGGGAGGGTGTGGGAGGGGGTGTCCCCCTCCCACGGTAAGAACTTTTTGCATTTTGATGTTGCAAATGGTGTAATTTGATGCATGTTTTTGCGCGTTTTATCGACGTGAAACAGTCCCACTTGTTTAAGGTAGCAGTATATTTTAGTGTAGATTAAATTGTTATTGAACAATTTGCCTATAAAATGGTATAATTTAAATACACTTCTTGTATTAATTCTGTTCACTGAATATCATGAACGCGACTGAACCCGAGCGGAGCAAGCGAGCGAGGGGCGAGGGGAGGGGGTGGGAGGGGGTGTCCCCTTCCCACGGTAAGAACTTTTTGCATTTTGATGTTGCAAATGGTGCAATTTGATGCATGTTTTTGCGCGTTTTATCGACGTGAAACAGTCCCACTTTTTTAAGGTAGCAGTATATTTTAGTGTAGATTATTATTGAACAATTTGCCTATAAAATGGTATAATTAAAATACACTTCTTGTATTAATTCTTTTTACTGAATATTATGAACGCGACTGAACCCGAGCGAGCGGAGCGAGCGTGGGGGATATAGGGGAGGGCGTGGTATGGGAGGGGGGGGGGGTGTCCCCCCTCCCACAGTAAGAACTTTTTGCATTTTGATGTTGCAAATGGTGCAATTTGATGCATGTTTTTGCGCGTTTTATCGACGTGAAACAGGCCCACTTGTTGAAGGTAGCAGTATATATATTTTAGTGTAGATTATTATTGAACAATTTGCCTATAAAATGGTATCATTTAAATACACTAGTCTTCTTGTATTAATTCTTGCACTGAATATCATGAACACTGTCTGTTCAGCGATAAAACAGAAAAAGCATGCACACGAGGGTGTAGATAGGGGCATATCCCCTCCCACACGAAGGTGATTTTGCGTTTTCAGACCTGAAATTCAGCGATCTGGTGCACATTTTTGGTGCAATACTTTTTAATCGAAGTGTTAAAAGTGTGAATTTAGCTCTTATTCCGAATGTGCACCATCTGTGCGTATGTATAAAGTCTAGAGCTTAGGGGAAGGGGGATTCCCCCTCCCGCTCGCGGAGCTTTTGCGTTTTTAGAATTGAAATAAAGCGATCTGGGTATAGCCACAGTCTACTTCTTTGCATGGCAGGGGGGGGGGGGGGGCAGGGAGAAGGCGTGGGCGAGTGTTATCTCCACCCTTCCCTTCCGATGGAGCTTTTATCTTTTTAAGGTTGAAATTGAGATATCTCGTATACGCATATTTGATGGAATCAACAATTAGGAAATCACTAAAAAAAAAAAAAAAAAAAAAAACTGATGGGGGGGGGGGGGGACTGAGGGAGGAAAGGGTAGATCAAAAGGGGAAATTCCCCTTATGAGGGAACCTTCAGTTTTGGGAATATAAGTCTTGTGGACTCAGAATTATTCAGAATTTTTTTTAAAATCTAAAAAGTGTACTTAGCTAGGGAAAGAGGCACAGAGGGGGAGGGTTTGGGAGGGGGATACCCCCTCCCAGGCACGAGAAATTTTGCATATTTTGAACTGAAATTCAACGATTTGGTGCACACTTTGAGTGAACTATTCAAAAAATATCTTATTTGATGAAAGGATGCAAAGGAGACCCGCTTCATGTGCATGCATACAGTATACACGCATTTTTTTTTTCCGCCTCCCAAATCCCCGGTCCAAATCTTAGGGGGGGGGGGGGGGCGACCGCCCCCATCGCCCCCCTGGCTACGCCAGTGGTGGTAGGGTGGATGAGTGGGTGAGATGAAGAGATGAGAAGGGTTGTTCCGAATCTATTGTTGTTGTTAATGTTGTTGTTGTTGATTTTGAGGCACGTCATTCATAGGCCTATATGAATATTTGCGCCTTCAACTGCGTAATGTCATTATTTTGCATAAAATTAATTTCTCAGAAAATAAATTAAATACTTCACAATTAGTTTTAGGTGCGGGGATCTGTCTGCTGTCATACAATTAGGGCAGATTAAGTCCTATAAGATACCCTCGATGCAGTCTTGTTTCCAGACCCTTTACCAACAGTACTGGACTCCTTTTGACAAAGTGCGCCCTCCACGGTGACGAAGTCGCCGCCTTCGATTTGCCGAGAGCACCACCTAAAACTGCTCCAGTTTTCGACGTTCAGGGCGTCAATATCCTGAAAGCGGTAGGAGCAGAGGGTCTGGAAGCCAGACTACCATCGAGTTCGAGTTTGATGTTACCCTGTACGTGAATATCAACTTGTACATGAGGCTTGGTTTCTTTGACTTTCAGAAGTTAAACTGTCACACTACGGCGAGGGGATAGTGGAGATCCTGTATTCCAACCAGTGGGGGACGGTGTGCAACACCACATGGGACCTGAACGTAAGTTATTGCTACTCATCCTCTTGAACAGCTTCGTTGACGGATGACATACAAATCAACCACCAAACAATCGATCCATTATGAAATGTTAGTGTTGTATCGATTTTGTAGGCCCCAGTCACATATATACACGAATCCTCAAGGATCTACATGGGGATCCGGGGAGATCCAGGGAGATCCGGGAGGCCAACACGGCAACTTTTGGAGGTCTAATATCCGGCGTCATCCGGGGATTGCCGTGTTGGCAGAGCAATCCGGGATGGTCCGTGTGGCTGCCTTTGTAGCTGCCGTGTTGATCCGTGTAGATGCCGTGTTTGTCCGTGTAGACGCCGCGCTCTTCTGGCCTTATCTGTGTAGCTGCTGTGTTGATACCGTGTGTACAGTCATACCAATGCTAAACGACACTCCATCGAGTTCGAAACTATCTCGGATGTCCCCGGATGTCCCCGGATCTCCCCGGATCACCGTGTAGATCCTTGAGCATCCGTGTTTATATGTGACTGGGGCATAAGGTCCCTGAAGAATTTGCGAGTGCATATTTTGATACATAATACCCAAGTACGTGTATAGAAAAGCCATGGAATGACGAATTTTCCCATGTTCACGTAATCTAGTATTAGTGCTGGCAATCTTTATACTCATATCTGCAGATTTGGTGATGTATTCACCTCAAAAGTTTCCAGTCGAACTGAACACATGCATTGTCTTCATTAATATTCTTTTTCATCACATTATATAATTATATCACCCCTTGATGAATGCCAATTACCAAAATAGTGAAAATATTATATGTATATATAATGATATACTGATATACATATTATATATTATAAGACAAAGCAATTAAATAAGGAAAAGAATCGAATTGTTTCTCTTTAGGAGGCCAAGGTCGTTTGCAGGCAGCTCGGGTACGGACCGGCCGTCGCTACTCCCTCCTCCGCTGCGTACGAGGGAAGCACGGGCCCGATTTGGCTGGACAACACCGAATGCTCGGGTACTGAAAATTCGCTCTACAGGTGCCGAAAGAGCCTGATCGGGGCCGAGACGGCATGCACGCACGACGAAGATGCCGGTGTCGTCTGCGATCTCGCGGGTGAGTGCGTACGAAGACAGTTTGAGCAATGACCTGTATATTCTCGGGAGTATTCACTCAGACTTGGTCTCCTTGCAATTGATAGACATCTCTGAATATCACTGCGCGTCTCAAGCATGTCAGTTAAGAATTATCAAAGAAAATAGAGAAGGATTAAATATGCCTATATAGTTTAAGACCTTATCTGCATACAGAAACAGAACGATATCATTTGGAAGAAGAATTCCTTGATTTCAATAAAAGAGGCGGAATATTCCATAACGGTTTTTTCCCATACAGAGTCAGACTCCCACGAGTCATACAACCCATGAGCTCGACATTGAAGAAAGGTCCATGAGTCATACATTGTGTACGTAATTATAAGACTCTATAGTTCGACACCCACTAGTCAAACAGCACTCGTTCTCGAGTCAACAGCCAACGACTCCACGAGTCATAGCAGCCATTGAGCTCAGCACTATATAGGCAAGTAAGGAATATGAGTCCGCCACTGCGCAAACGAGGCCCACGAGTCCGAAACTAGGCAAAGAAGGCCCACATAAGTTCGACAAAAACAAAAAAGGCCACTGAGACCGACACATTAATTCCCTTCAGGTATCAGGCGGAACCGTTGGGCCTTTTTGTGCACCAAACAAATGAATACATAAGGTGTCATCGCTTTGGGCCCCCACTGTTTTTAACCCGGAAGTACGTAAGTGGCTCAAAAAAGATAGATGTTGAAGTGTGAGCGCGGTGTGGTTACGTTTTTCTGCTGCTGAAGACCTTTTTTATTTTTATTTTTTTGCTTATCAGCTGAACAAAACCGGAATTGGAAGGGGAGAGATGAGCTGAGGGCTTTTTTTTTTTGCTTGTTAGCTCATGAAACCCGGAAGTTGGACCCCCCCCCCCCCCCACTTTGAAAACGCTCCGCCGGCCCTGCAACGTCGGTCTCATGGGTCTTTTTTTTTTTTGGCCTGAAGTCGAACTCGTGGGCCTTGTTTGCCTATTTTCGGACTCATATAGACTTTCTTTTCCACATTGTGGGACTTGTGGCCCTTGTTTTCCTACTGTCGGACTCATAGGCTTTATATGCTTAGTTTCGAGCCCATGAGCTGTATGACTTATGGAACTTTTTCAATGTCACACTCGTTGGCGGTATGTCTCGTGGGATGACCCCGAGCCACACAGTCTGCATGTGTGCAGAATTCGGTGCTTTTGCACAAAACTTAACACTTGGTCTGATATTCGCTGTTTTCTTCATTGTTTTTAACTTGGATATAAAACGAATCTCCCCAACTATAACAGGTAATTTTGTCGTTGCGAATTCTGGATGGACGCAAAACAGTGTCCTGCTGTCCAGCAGCGGTTACTCAGAGCAGTCAGCTTTCAAGCGTCTTGGATCCCTTCAAATGAAGGCGATTTCTCTCAAGTATAACCATGTGGACAACAAGGTCTACTGGATTCAACCAATGGACGAACAATCACCGTTGTGCGAGGTTCGGCGTGCTGAACTAGGAGGTGACGAATGGGAATTTGTCACCTCTTTTTGGGGCTGTACAGGTAAAATAAACTAGCAGTCATAACATAATGATCCCAAGATTAATTCACAAAGAGCAAAATATGCAAATGTTCCCACGAATTTTATTTTCTTATGTACATGTGTGTGTTGGCATCCATTCGTCTCGAGAAACGATGGCGTAGCACTAGCTAGGCAAGAAGTTTGCATTGCCTTGAGTGGCTGTAAAGCCCCACTCTTGAGTGGCAATCCTTAGAGCACTTGCAGCAGATGAAGTCTGTTGGGGCTGATACTGAGACTGCCCGTGCCTTTCTCTTAGCTCTCCTGTCGGTCTGCTGTACGTATACCTTACAGCTTCAGCTCTCTGAACGCCCTCCCTGACGGTGCCTCTCCATAGCGGACGATCTCCAGCTACACCTTCCCATGTGTTGGTGTTGATGTCCATCGTCTTCATGTCACGTTTGCACACATCTTTGAAGCGAAGATGCAGCCTTCTCATGGGACGAGACCCCTCGCATAGCTCTCCATACAGCATGTCCTTCGGGATGCGACCTGGTTCCATTCGACGCACATGACCCAACCACTTCAGGCGTCTCTGGCTGAGGAGTGAAAACATGCTGAGAATGCCGGCACGCTGGAGGACCTCTGCATTTGTCACCCTATCCTGCCATTTAATGTGCAGGAGTCGTCTGAGGCAACGGAGGTGGAAGGTGGTGAGCTTCTTCTACTGGCCAGCATATGTTGCCCAGGACTCAGAGCCGTATAGCAGGGTGCGGAGGACGCAGGCTTGGTAAACGCGGAGCTTGGTGTTCTTGGTCAGCTGACTGTTGTTCCATACGCGCCTGTTCAGTTTGGCCATGACTGCGGTAGCTTTCCCTATCCTATTGCTTATCTCATTGTCAAGGGAGAGCTAGGGAACTGGAGATTGCTGAACCAAGGTAGGTGAAAGAGTCCACTTCTTCCAGATGTGTGACATTAATGGAGATGTCTGGAGTAGAGTCAGTGCCTTGGGTCAAGATCTTAGTCTTTTTCAGGCTGATGGTTAGTCCAAATTCTTTACAGGTATGGGACAGACAATCAAGCCTCTGCAATCCCGCTTCTGTGTGCTATACCAGAGCAGCGTCGTCAGCGAACAGCATTTCTTGGATAAGAACCTCTCTAACTTTGGTTTTGGCATGCAGTCGGGCGATGTTGAATAGCTTCCCATCCGCTCTGGTACGGATGTAGATGCCCTCTGTGCAGTCAACAAAGGCGTACTGAAGGAGCGTGGAGAAGAAGATTCCGAAAAGTATCGGTGCGAGGACACAGCCTTGCTTCAGACCGCTGTTCACAGGGAAGGCATCAGAAGTTCTCCCGTTGTAGCAGACTCTACTTTGCATGTTCTCGTGAAAGGAAATTATAATTTGGAGCAGTCTCGGGGGCATCCAATCTTCTGCAGGAGACTAAAGAGTCCACTTCGGCTGACCAGGTCAAAGGCTTTCGTCAGGTCTATGAAGGCAATGTATAGCAGCTTTTGCTGCTCACGGCACTTCTCCTGCAGCTGGCGTAGTGAGAAGATCATGTCTACTGCCCTGAAGCCGCACTGCCACTCTGGATACACCCGGGAGGCAAGACTCTGCAGGCGTGCCAGAACTACACGTGCGAAGACTTTTCCGACAACACTTAGGAGAGAGATGCCTCTATAGCTGTTGCAGTCGCTGCGGTCTCCCCTGTTCTTGTAGACAGTGACGATACTGGCATCACGCATATCTTGGGGTACGTGGCCTTTTTCCCAGCAAAGACACAAGAGCTCATGGAGGTGCTGCAGTAGTACTGGCTTACCGCTCTTTAGAACTTCTGGTGGGATACCATCATTTCCAGGAGCCTTCCCGCAGGATAGACGGTCAATGGCTTTGCTGAGTTCTTCTTTTGTAGGCAGGGCATCCAGCTCCTCCATGATTGAAAGGCTAGGTAAGGTGTCCAAGGCAGCATCTGTTACCTTATTTTGGGCTACATGAAGTTCCAGGTAATGTTCTACCCAGCGTTCAAGTATGTCTATATTATGTTAGGAATAAGATTAGAATTTCCAGATTTTTCTGAATTTTCTATTTTGTACAAGTGGACAAAACGGGGCCTAGAATTTAACTGAAACTGAAAACTCAAATCAATCAACTGCCTATGATTGCTGTCTTCTTCATCTCTCAACGACTATTTCCAAGAGATTTGTAATACAATATACGTGACAATTTCATTAATAGCCTGTAAGGCATAGTCCCTATAGTAACATTGGCTGTTACTTTACTATCTGTACGGTGTATCATGCATACATACGCTGCGTGTATGCATACCCTTTGCTTAATTTATGCATCCTATGTATCCAAAAATGTCATGTCATACTAGGTGTTACAAAAAACATTTCCCGCTTTTGATCCTTAATTGTTCAAAAACTGTTTATCAGATAACCCTGACATTGATATGAGCAATAGATGAATAGTGTATACAATTATTGAATACCTGAATATAAGAACGACCCAAGTCCAAATTTGGCTATCGCCTTTGGAAACCATTTACGAAGTCATGCAAATACTGATCATCATTCAAGTGACTGTTTAGCGCTTTGGGCCTTGTGGGAAAAGCGCACTATAAATAATAGTAATAATAATAATAATAATAATATGTGAACGCAGCCTTCTACGCATGCATACGGTGCATTTTCATTTATTTTTATGAAAGTAATGGACTAATTGAAACGAAATTTTGCACAGGTGTTACTGCAATCATGCCCAAACTCCATGCTAACTATGAGACCAATTGCTGCAGGTTTACAAATGTGGGCTACACCCTGACAATGGTCCTGAACAATGGCTAGGATTGGATTGCTCTATTACATATTCATGAGAAATTCCATTACCACAGCTAGTCCTTATTCATCCTGATATGTAGTGTATGCAAGCACATGAAAATATGTGCTTATTTTTTTTTTTTCACGTGCATGCATTTCACCCTTTACCATGAATTCAGACTAGCAGTGCCCAGGGCAAGCCACCTTGAAAGTATTCTGTTCCTTAGAGCAAGAGTCCAGAATCCTAGTCAGCAGAACTCTGAAAAGGTGGTATTCGTGGTATTCATGTCTATTGTTCAGGGTCATTGTAAGCACACACTCACATACACATCATTTATTCTTGTATAAAGTTCAATTTTGCAGAGAGAATTCATTTTGACCAAAATCTGGAACTTAACTTCAAAATTAATAATGTATTTAACGAAACCGATTCATGCTCTCATATTCAAATCACCTCCAACTAAATTGTACACTATTCAGCTATTACTCATATCAACGACAGTGCTATCAGATGTATGGTTTTTGAGCTATTAAAGGACAAGTTCACCTTCATAAACATAAGGATTGAGAAAATGCAACAATATTAGTAGAACACATCAGTGAAAGTTTGAGGAAAATTGGACAATCGATGCAAAAGTTATGAATTTTTAAAATTTTTGTGTTGGAACCGCTGGATAAGGAGACTACTACAGCTTGTGAGTCATATGCGTACAACAGTATAAAGAAAATGTAAAAGAAAATTCAACATATTTTCACTTTTTTCGCATAATAAAAGAGCACTTGACTTGCCTCTTTCTAAAGGCAGGGGGAATAATATTACCCATAACATTTGTCGGTAACAAGTCAGGGGAATGTGTACTTTTTTCAAAGATGGAATTTTGTGAAATTCTCTTTATATTTTCCTTATATTGTTGTACGCATGTGACATCTAAGTTATTCATACACTGCAGTAGTCTTCTCATCCAGCGGGTACTGCACAAAAACTTCAAAAATTCATAACTTTTGAACGGATTGTCTGATTTTCCTCAAACTTTCAATGATGTGTTCTACTAATATTGTTACATTCTCTCAATCCTTATCTTTATGAAGGTGAACTTGTCCTTTAAGGATCAAAAGTGGGAAATGTGTTTTTTTTTTGTAACAACTAGTATAAGTATCATGCCATGTAGTTTATTCGTGTTTGCAAAATGCAGGATTAAAACAACTTAAACAAAACCGACATAAACAAATCCTAACAATATTCAGGGGCAGATCCAGCAATTCCGTAAAGGGGAGGAGCTTAAAAAAAAACACAACAACAATTACACCTCACATCCAACTGGACCCCATGGAAGACCAGCTTAACATAGCTGAATATGGGCTATCCGTATCCAGCCTTCACAGATCATCTATGGAAATGAACAAAATATACAAACAAACAAGGGGGGGGGGGGGCACGCGCCCCCTTTTTTATTTCTTTTGTTTAATTTAAAAAATAAAGAGGGAACACGCGCCCAGTGCATCCCCTCTGGATCCGCCACTAGTTATGCTATTTTTAATGACACATAGTACATTTATTCTGTCATACTCCTCAGAGAAGGCATATGTCATGTCTCTGTGATATGCTACTTTATACTGCGCTGACAAATAGTTTCACTGTAGAAATACCAGCGTTCTGGTTTTGACTTCTGTGTATACGTGATTAATTTATATAATTGCTCATCTATAGCTTAAGTCGCACGTTCAAAATGAATGCTTATCGACTAGAATTCTAGTTCTACATATTTTAAGAACTATAGATTCGTTTTATATGCTACGGAATAGTGTTTGAATTTATAATCATTAATAATTTCTACCATCTTCTCTTCTTTTTGTCTCTTACTTCTCCTGATAAGAGTATTCCTCGTTGGCTTTAGCAGAAAATGAGGGACTTTTATTCTTGACTAACCAGAAGGCCCACCGCAAACTTTCTAAACTGAAGATTTCTGGGTCACCTGGTGGGAAAGTCACAATTGTCACTTTCGGCGTAGATTTCCAGCCATTTTCAATGGATATCGATCGGAAAAATCGGTAATTGCTAGTATGATATGAATTGATGTGATTTGATTACAACACTTAACTTTTATCTCATAATACGTAAACTAAGACACGTGGAAAAAATGTTTACTATAGTAGCAGTTTATCCTTTACTAGTTAATCATGTATATTTCAACGCCTTTTTTGAAGTGTTTGTCTTGCTTGATGGCTATACTAAGGCCTTGTCAATATTTTGTTGCAAACATGTGGAGCTTGACGATACCATAAGCTCTTATGTAACATAAGATTGTAATAAAGAGTCCTCCACTGTATTATGTTGTGTTTTTTTTTTAAATGAAGATCATCTTTAACATAAAATGTAGTATATTTTGACTTCAAACCTTTCTGTGCCAGGGACTTTGGACAGTGTGCACAATGCTATGAGGCTTTCTGTAATAAGCGGCACTCAAAACACATAAAAAGTTTATTATATTTCTTAGCATTTAGCAGTTACTATACACATCGATCTTTCATTTTTTTTTTAAACCAGATACCATTGCTATACATATATCTCTTTCTTTTCTTTTTTTACCAGATACTATTGCTTTATTGGATCACGTGATATACTGATACATGATTGCATGATTTGCTGATTATGTTAACAAATTGTGATGACACCGCCATTGTTTTCGCACCTCGCAGAAATATCTGCGTGCTGAGAGCAAAATCCATACGCATGTTCAGCTTCTCCGGCGAGCCGGGAGCCGTGGTGGTCGCCCATCAACTAGATTTCGTGCTGATCAACGGACTGACGCTGGATGAAATCGGTAAAACGTGATTTGCAATTTTGCATCTAACACAAATCACCTTTTGTATCACATACAATTCATGTTTGTTTCAACTTTGATTACAAAAGTTATGATATATCAAAATTATGTATTTACATGTACAATATGGCATTACGTTGTCTACTGTACATAGGATGACACGACATTAATTTCTCTTGCAGACAATATTGCTCAGGTCTTATTTTCTCTAAGGACTTAGGCTTGGGGTTGTGATAGGGTTTTAGGGATAGTTTGATATGAGCAGTAGGATTTGGGTTAGGATTGTGTTTGAGGGTAGACTTTATGTTTGGCTTGGCTTGCAGCTATTTCATAGGAGCAATTGTCGCAGGAGCAAATGTCATGGAACCTTTATCTAGATATCATTCACATCAATCATGTATCTTTATGCAAATTTGTTTTATTTATATTTTATTACATTCTAAAGTAGGAATGAATGAAATGAAATAAAATAACTTGAATTGAATTTATAGAGTGTGCATGTGCGCTCGGTAGAAATGAAACGAAAGCCCAACAAGCAAAAATCAATTAACAAGACTTACACAGTAGACATGGATGTACATGAAACGGTCTACTAACTATAGGTCATACAGGAATATGATGTTTAAATCTTGAAGAAAAATTTGAACGAGACTGCTTATTCAGCAGGCCATTATTATTATCTTTCGTTTGAGTGAACTTAGAAAAGATTAAATGTTTTAAAGATGTGCATTCTTAGCTGGTTGAAGTGTCAACATCCATGCCCGTCATTGATCTCATGAGATTCGAACTGATGTCCCACTTTCTTGTAAAATTAAAATTGTTACAACAAATTGAATAACATTTAAAGCTGTATACAGTGGACTCCCATTATAACGAAATCCTCGGGACCGGCAGCTTCCTTTCGTTATATCGAAACTTCGTTGTAACCTAACGAATAAACAATAAAAATACATAGAGTGGATAATGTCGTGGCCTGACTTTTTACTCCGTCATAACCGGATTTTCGTTATAACCGTGTTCATTATAACGGGAGTGCATTGTATCATATTCTTTAAAATCCGATGAAACTGTCTAAGTTTCACTGTAAAAACATCGGTGTTAGATTTAACACCACGGGTGTTAAATCTAACACCGATCAAACTTCAATAGAGGACCACACCCACAGGTGTAGAAAATGCACTGCGATGGTGTTGAAAAGTGTTAACCTGACACTTCGTGGTGTTAATTTGACACTGTACCTGGTGTTATTTTGACACTGTACTGGTGTTAATTCAAAAGTGACACCACATGGTGTTGATTTGATATTTGTTGGTGTTAATATCAATGGTTTAACACCCGTCCAGCTTCAATAAAGGACCACACCAGCTGGTGTTACTGTGGTGTAAATTTATTTTCACATTTTTTCAAAAATCTAGTATTTTAATGTAAAATTCTTGATCGTCTTGTTTAAATTAAAAATCAACAAGAAGTGCAGTTACTAAGAAACTCTTCAAAAAAAAAAACAGTTTTATATTTGGAAATGACACCCGGAGGTGTTAATTTAACACCATAAATGAGCACCGAAAATTTAACACCAGCTCGGTGTTCACTATTTAACACCGGACTTTTTGCAGTGTTGATTTGTTGAAAATGACCCCGTTCATACTGACAGTGGAGTTCATGAGGGGGGGGGGGGGTAGCAGTTGAGGATTTAATGGCAATTCACACTACGTCACTGCCTTACTGCTTTCTTGTTTTACTGGGTGTTGAAAAGTTACTTTGAGACAACTATTATGCATTAGCGTACCCCCCCCCCCCCCCCCCATTCTTGACACAGGTGGAATGGCGTACTTTAACGTTCGAGATCACGGAGTAATGATGGCCGAGATAAATGGCGGAGGGAGTATCAGGAGATGTCCTTTCTTTCCCAGCGTCACGCCCGTCAGCTTGATCTACGCTTCTGGCTGGCTGCTCTGGCTGGAACCCGAGTCGAACCGTATGGGGAGAGTGTCACCGCGGGCGGGTTCCGGGAGCCTCGCATACCGGGAGCTGGGCGCGCTGGCCGACAATCCCAGCGCACTCGCGTACATTCCGAAAAGAGAAAACTAAAGCGAAATTAATGACATTTTGAGGAAGAATAGATCCAATAATAACTCCGGGGAATCTATATGCCCTATACAAGTAATGTTTCTAAAATATTACGATATGCTTTAATCGAACTTCTTTCATTGATACCAGAGTTATAAGTAAACGAATACACATAATATACAAAATGATAGCAGCTATAGTATTCTACTCTTTAATACGCTGTCTGATCATATTTAGCCTACACGGAAAAACAGGGTTAAAACAGAATCATATTGAACAAACGAACAAACAAACAAAACACTAAGTTGACATTTTGCTCCGCCGAGGTATTCTTGTATCGACAACCCTGCTGCGGATCGCTGACGTGCTCCAGAGATATGGCATTTGCTCAACACTAATATTGTTCCAACAACATTTAGGCTAAACTCGGTCGAAGGTTGAATGTAACTCTCTTTTTTTTTCTAAAGGGCTATCCATACAATGTTCGCATTTGAATTCAATGACAAATTTAATATTCACTTTGCTACATTTTGAAAATCATTCAGAAAAATTGTTTTGACAATTTTGTCACTCCTTTTATTATCTTTTTTTAAATCAATATTTCCCATATAAAATTGCAGTTCAGTCAATTCAGTCGTCATCGATTTGTTCAAATATCATTTTATGATTTTTATCAATAATATCTGAAAATGCTTTTAGAAAACGTTGCCTGTTTCAAGTGATTACCAAGACAAGGGCATGACACTACCTTTAAAAAGAAGCATTGAATAAAAAAAAATAACAACCTACAATGAAATCTTCACTTTATTGTAGGCCTACTAATTCCTGACCCATGACCCTTTCTTATCCGTGGTCTGTGGGACGTCACCGTGTGTAGGCCTGTATACATCGCCAAGGGATTACCTCTGCCGATATGCACTCAAAGTTAACTCTGATGAGATGTAAGTGGGATGACAGCATTCCCACGAAAGTTTTGTAGAAGAACCGACTTGAAGTCGTTCGATCGCAACAAAAATATCAGCGGGTCGAGGAACAGGTTGAGAATCCCTGCTAGAAGGTAGGCGTTCTCTAGGTGCAGAAGTCGCCGGCCTTCCACGGCCTTCGCAATCCAGTATGCGCAAGGCCAGATCCACACGAGGACTGTAGTGGCAAATATGGCTGCGAATGTGTGGAGAAGACGCCGATTCTCAAGGAACTGTTGCCCTCCCCGAACATCGGTAGCCCGCGTGAGGGCGCAGTAGATGCTGACGTAACAAAACGCGGTCAATGAAATCTCCGCGGTAATGACCGCAGCTATAAGCAGGTCGCCGTTCGGGAAACCTACCCGCAGCAGCGGAATGGCGCCGAGAAGCCAGGTTCCGCAGACGGACGCGACGCAGCGAGTTGTGTTCACGAGCCGTTTGCTTCCGAACGGGTCGAGTTTTATCGTTGTGAAGCGGTAGATGGCGACGAGAAGTGAGTTTAGGATTGAGACTATGATGGTGGCTCTCCAGATGGATAAAGCTACGCCCTGAATCGGTCGAATCTGTGTGATATTGTGGCAGAGAAAAATTGAAGTTTAAGGCCGAAACGTGGGCCCTGAGCTGTCTCACATTTGAAATACTTTATGTTAAGAGAGAGAAAAAAAAAACAAAAAAAAAAACAAAAAACAAAAAAAAAATTACAGTTGTGGCTTTCTTTCCTCTGTGATAGACATATCACGAATTTTTGTGTCTCTCCCTGGATACGAATCTGTATAATTTTCTCTAACTGCATGAATAAGAGTAACAATTTATTAAAGAATTCATAATTGCCGAGCTGTGATATGATGCATGATGTGGAAGCATTAAACCATGCTATAAATGACTCATTTGATTCCAAGAATATAGGCCTAATTGTTTTTATGAATATTAAACCAACAATTTTCTGCCTTCTGATATAAAGGAATGTGATAGTAAATCTTTATCAAATCAATGCACAGAAATTATCACTTACTAATGCAATTATTAAATGTTTTCCAATAGCAAAAAATCTTAAGAAATGTACTCGTTTATCGTGTAAGATTTTATCATTATGAAACCATTCATTACGCAGATTTTTATGTCGCCCCCCCCCCTTGTGTATGTTTTGATACACCATCATTGTACACAGTAAAACTTGTTTCACTTTTACATACATTTATACCTGCGTAATTCTAAATGCATCTTGTCAAAGGGAGAAATCTAGCGTTACATCTCTAGGAAATAAATTTGAATAGTAGAAGTAACGTCTCGAAGAAAACTCACGTAAATAGAAATCCCCATCGCAATGGCCGCTAGGCCGCCGATAATGTGAGCTAGGGCCATATTGGCTGTAAAGACATGATGTTGTTTCCTGAGGATCCTACGTACAGCCAGAAGACAGAGTATCCCGGAGTTCATCACTAGGGAACCGACAACGAGGGGTGTCCCGATGACGGCGACATACATCCTTCCGTTGTTCTCGACGTCAACTTCATCAACGACCTCATCGTCATCGATGCCTACGTGAGATATCGACAACTCGTCCGTTGATTCATTTCGCATTATCATCATGAAATGATTACTCCGTTGGTCAATGACGAATCACCCAGCGATAGAAACCCGTCAAAGTTTGAACTGAGTTGATTATGAAATCAATTTGCCTGGTCCCAATTCAAGAAGGCAAGTTAAATGTTTTCAAGAAACTTCCTTGACTGTACACATACAGGACTGAGGACTTCATGTCAACTCATTAGAAGGGGTGTAGGCAGTGATGACATAACGTCATGCATGTCTTCGTTTATAGTTGCTGCTGACAAGGGACTCGAATCAGGAACTTCAAGACACGATGCTCCACCACGGTCAACATATTCACTGAAGAAGAGAAAGAAGAACAAGAAAAAAAAAAACACACACACACAGCAGAAACGAAGGCAGAGGACAGCGCGTCAGGTTTAGGTATTGAAGGTCCTGGGTCCGCGGTATTCGTATTAAAGGGACGTATTACTATTGATGTCGAACAGTGTATCCAAGTATGTTTTCCCAATTAGGTAGCCTATACACTTCCCACAGTTTAAACGCTTTAATCTGATAGAGCTCAAAATGGTGCGTTCATCATGCACGGATCGCCAAAATCCACAATCACCATCAAGTAAGAATTCTTTGAAGCGGTATGCGTTACATTATTATAAATCATGTATGTACTGGGTTCCGTCGAAGTAGATAGCGTATCACTGTGCGGACTGGAAATATCCTTGATAAAAAAAATGGTGCAACTGGTATTCGATCCTCAACACTCCCAGCGCATAACATTTTGTTTCTTTTTAGTCCATGTGGTGAAGAGACAAGGCTGAAATGAACCTAGTTTTCTCCCTAACCCTTTCTGTGCCAGGACTGTGGACAAATACGTACAATGATGGGGATTTTCTGTGCTAGTCAGTACTCAAAGCACAGAGAGGGTTAAAGAAATGCTTCATATCACGTAGACATCAAAGTGATTTGATTAGGAAAGGGAGCGAGTTGTATTCACATGGATCAATACTGCAGACCCTTTCAGCGCACTTGTCATAATTTGCTGTTCCGAATTCAGCGACGCGCCTTTGATATGGAGTGGAAAAAGTTACCACTTATGCGAAAAAGTCTCTTACTCTCACCACCATTAACTGAATGAAATATGTATGAATTGGTCAGAAACCATTTTTTATATTTTCCTTCTCAGTAATGTAAAGAGGAGGGAAAATATACCTTATGACGTAGGCAGTAAATCTAGGCTTTTACTTTCCTGTGTAGCAATGCAAGTTCGTGATTTATTGACGTTGCCCTCATTTTGCAAAATTTTCCTCCGACGACCGTCTCTTGAGAATAGCACGCTATTAGTTTAGGGCAAATGGTGACTCGTGCGGCAATTTGACCATTACTTCCTTTAGTATGCGCATGACAGCATGCATGGTTGACACTGTTTTTTATATGAAAAATTTGTGAAACAGTAAACTCTAATTAAATTGAATCTGAATTGAATTTATTTAATTTACATCAAGCGAATGCATTTTTTAAAAACAGGTATATTGTATAACAAAGTGACCAGAATAAAATGGAAATTAGGACAAGCTGTTCAATAGGTATACATTTGCAAAATGTTGGTGTAACCGTAACATCGCTGGCTGAGAAGACTATAAATTATACAAGACAGTTTGTGACGTCATTATACAGGAGAAAGGATGTAAAGAGAGCATGAGAGGATTCTATAAGATTCAGTTGTTGTTATTCATGAAAAAGACATATTTCTTCAACTTACATTATTGACCTGCTTTCTTAATAGGGTAAGTTAATTGCTATTTCGTCATGCCAAGAAAATGAAAATAATGTGTTGAATCTTTATATTTTCTTTATGGTTGATCTGAATGCACGAACTGTTGCACTCTTCTCGTGCAGCGATGGATGCCTTGAACTTCAAAAATTCATATCTTTTCAAGATTAATATTCAGCAAAATTGAATGATGTGTCTACTATAATACGGTGTTACTGTATTCACTTAATTCATCTTGGAGCAAATTCCCCCATAGATACATAAGATTGAAGTGACTATACTTGGATGTCATACAGTATATGATATGTTAACTCTAGGTTTAGGACCATCAAATATAGATATATTTATTGCTTTCAAAGATCTTATCAGGCTAGGTGATGTATAGACTGTCTGAGGTATAAGCGAACTATTTAGTTATGACTCGATTAATTTTTGACGAACATGAGATGTAACATTGTAGCAATTCTATATCCTGTTAACTGAACATAATATAAATCCGTAATTTTGATCATTTTTTTCAAAATATAGAGGATCTGCATGCATGAAAATAAATATATGGATTCGATAGACGGAGCCATTCCTTTTGCAGAGAAACAAATATCTCTCTAATTGAATTTGATTATTTTCTCCTCACGCTAAAATGTATTCAAAACATAGTAGTATTAATGAAGAATAAAGGTTATGTAAGTGATTATTGAATGGCAAATAATATGATATTAATTTGTTTATTATAAGAATTATACGAGATATTTTGTTATGGCTGTTTGAGTTAAGATTATTTTGTTAAGTGTAAATAGTTTCTTTTTATTTCAGTAGTTTTAATGACTTTTTGTGTAATATCATTGAAATATAGTGATTATTGTACACAGAGCGTTGAGGAAGACCAGCAAAATTAAGAAAAAACAACGTTGAGGGCGAGCTGACTTTGCTATAACTTGCATTCCCAAGACAGTGCTTGAGTGTATGCATATACTCGAGACTGATGTACCAACCCATTATATTTATGTGTTCCATAGAACATTCTTTTTAATAATGCACATATATTGGTGAGTTTGTTTTTCTGTATTGCTGATAGAGCTCCTCTGTATAAATATTAGAAATAGATAAATAAACTAATAAATAAATAAGCAAATTTGTGTATCATTGTCGAATTTCAAGAAGTGAGACACTTTTCTGTAAATGCACGTAGGTGGCGCTCTATGCCAATTGGCCTCATGTCCATCTGAAACAACATGGCCTATTAAAGGGCTCACACGGGTAAATAATACCCCATAGAGATGTGTGTTAAAATTCAAAATTCAAAAAATTCTGTAAAATAGCTGGGAGAAATAAGGTGTTTCATCTTTCCTAACCTATGTGAGCTATACTCTGTCATTCATCAAATTTCCAAGGCAGGTTCTTTGGCTCAAACTCTGTCCAAGGGTTCGCAAAGCCAGACTACGAGTGCTTTTCACTCAAAAATCACCTATTTTCCGTACACGCACCCAATGAAATATATAGTCCCTTCAAATTCCATGAGAAAAGCTTTCATCTTCAAACCAAAGTGCAGTTTGTAAAGAGATTCACACTCAATATCTGCAGCTATTCAGTTTTATGCCAAACTGCATTCATGATTTTTAATCAATTTTTTCTTCATTTATTTTGGTATTTTTGGTACGAATTTGTGAAGGGTCTGATGGGACATTCCATTTTATTTACAGGTGTGAGTCCTATATGGATCTGCTCGCCCATTATGCTATTCACTAAAGTAGGCCTATACCGCTCGAAACAGGTGAAAGTGAGATTCAGGAATACTATCAACTCTCCCTGTTACTCTTTGTTGGTGAGCCACATAGATATTAACCAAACATTCATTCATTCATTCATTCATTCATTCATTTATTCATTCATTCATTCATTCATTCATTCATTCATTCATTTATTCATTCATTCATTCATTCATTCATTCATTCATTCATTCATTTATTTATTCATTCATTCATTCATTCATTCATTCATTCATTCATTCATTTCATTTCATGTTATTAAATTTTATTTCCGACGAAAGTATACAATATGACAATTGCATATTATAAACGAAGTAAAGCACAATGTTACTTTTACATATCCAAATGAGATTTAAATGCACGTCATTTCTTTACAATGAGACATTACGCTTTTCATCATTACGACCAATTCTATCTGAGGAATCTACACAACGGTAGGGGCTCAAGTACAAAAATAATGTAGGGATTCAGGTTCCAGTGGGTTCTGCTTTGAATCACAATAATAGCAGCCAAGAGTGTTATACATATGATTATTACTGTATGATCTATAAGGCATATTAACGGTGTAGTTCTCCTTTACATCATGAATTGCAGTGTTTAGAATTGAAGAGTTTGTTCGCAAAAACCGATAAGTCCATTTTTGAAGATTTTGAAGTACGGTCTCTGTCATAATAAAGTACAAAATAATTGGTCGCTACATAAAGTTACATTTTTGAAGCTATAATATGGTCAAAAGAAGCAAACATTTTCTTATTGTTCTCTTTATTTTTCTTGACCTTTAATCGCAAATATCCCCATTTGGCAAATATGGACTTATCCGTTTTTACGAACAAACTCTTCATTTACTTTCTAGATGAGGCAACACAGTGAAATACCCCCCCCCCCCCCTCCCACAAAAAAAAAGAAAGAAAAAAGATCAAATCATTTGGCCGGGTTGTCAATTTCCCAAGCTTATACGAAGTGTTTACCGTACTTTCTTTGTCCATTTGAAGAATCCATGCATGCATCATGTTGGGTGGGGTGGGTGGGGGGGGGGGGGGGGGGGACGGGGACGGGGTTAGGGGTCAACATTTTAGAAACTCTGTGGGGAGAAAATGATCCACTCAATCTCCTGAATGTATTGATCAATAAAACTGATAATCTTTATACTTTGAAATTCGTGTTTCCATCATAGTCTCGCATCCCCTCCTTCTATAGTGAAGCAGAGACATACATTGTTATAAAAATAGAACATAATCAGTAAAGGTATAAAAACCCGTTGTTTGTTCCAGTTTTTACGGTCTTTCATGAAATGTAAAACAAAATGATAATCAAATAAATCTATAGCATATTACCCCAACATCACCACCACCACCACCAACAACATCACAACAACAAACCCAAAACACACGAAAACAAACAAACAAAAAACAACAACAATTGAAGAAATCAAATATTCTCTAAAAGTGTGAAATGATGACGTTGCAATCTTTAGGATTCTTTATCGCGTTCGTATCCTTCAACGTGAGATACTTGGATAGTCGTTTTGTTTTGTTTCCCCTTCAATATTTCCTTATGTATGAGTTTCATGTTTCACTTAATTCTCTCCTTTTTTGAGTCTCAATTTGACCATTGTTTTGTTGCTTTGTTTTTAGGTTTAGACTGTATACCGATAATCACAAATGGGATGTAGCAGAAGGCCATGGATTGAGGGAGGTGGAAAAGGAAGAAGTAGAAAAAGTGGAAGAAGATGAAGGAAAAGAAGAAAAGATGAGAGGAAGGAGAAGAAGTGGAAAGGGAAACAAAAAGAAGTAGTAGTACTTTAGCAGAAGTATAATAAAATTGAGAGTATGAGTAGAAGAGCAACAAAAGATGACAAAGAAGAAGAAAAGGGAGAAATACAAGAATTAAGAAGAAAAAAAAGAGAAAAAAGAAGACTTAAAAGAATTTAGCATTGATACCTTGAGTATTATCATGAACATTATCAACCATTTTGTACATTCCGTATAGATCTTATTATAATCTCGACATATTGTATTATTGCCTGTTTCGCCATCTTTCGCAATTAGAGAACAATATTGTATAGTATATACGCTTATGTTATAACTTTGGAACCTACATCTATACAAGCTTTGCTTTTAGTAGGTTCCTCATAACATACATCATTAATGTCCTTAGTGCATTTTTATGTCAAAATGACTAATGTGTTAAACATGTATTTTTTTAATCAAATGGAATGTAAAACTTAAATATGACATGTGAAATATGGAACAAGAATTAAAAAAAAAATGTGAAGAGAAAGGAGGAGGGAAAGTTTTTTTTTCTTCAACCCTATACTTATCTCCCCACCATCATGCAAATGCACCCACCCTCGCCCCTCCCTGCATCAAAATCCTGGTTACGGGGGACTCCAATGTTCTGCGCTATAATATCACCAGGATGTTGAATCATTAATTATCGACTTGTCACACACACTGCAAGTTCTTTCTAACCGCCGAGTTTAGTCGTTTTCTTGTCACAGAAAGCACCGACATACTCTTGACGAATTTAATGTCCTTCCCACCCCCTTTCCGTGTGACGCTGATATAGACCGTGGGCGATCGATCGATGGTAACTGACTCAAAATAAGTGCTGAACAAAGTTCCTAATTTGTGCCTTGAGTCTTCTTAATGGGGCAGGGTTCGCGGCAACAACTGACTCCGTTTTTTCTTTCCTCTTTCGAACGAATTGCTAAGGGTTACTCCGGCATATGTTTTCAGTCAAAAAATTGAAGTTAGAATATTTCGCTGCGACTGGATACTAACGTTTATCTGTTTATCATTCAAAACTTTACCTTCGATAATAAATTGATCGTTGTCTTTTCTGTTAGGCGATTTTTGTATTATAGAATCATTATAATTTCTGTGTTTGTTAAAGGACAGTTCCACCGTCTTATACATAAGGATTGAGTGAAAGGCTATACTAGTAGAACACATCATGGAAAGTTTGAGGAAAATTTGTTCAAAAGCTATGAATTTCAAAGTTTCTGCACAGTCACTGCTGGATGAAACTTCAGTGTATGATGTCACATGCGTAGATTTAACGATATAAGGAAAATATAAAGAGAATTCCACAAAATTTCTTTTTCTGAAAAAACCCCCATTCCCTTGACTTGCTTCTGACATATGTTAAGGGTAATATTATTTCCCTGCCTTCTGAAAGAGGCAAGTCAATTAAGTGCTCTATTATTATGCGAGAAAAGTGAAAATATGTTGAATTTTCTTTATACCCTCTGTATCGTTCTACGCACGTGGCATCAGAGGCTGTGGTAGTCCGACTTCTCATCCAGTGATGGCGGCACTATAATAATATAAAAAATTCATAAGTTTTGAAGGGATTGTCAAATTTTTCTCAAACTTTCGGTGATGTGTTCTACTGATATTCCGTCAATCCTTATACGTGAAGGTGGACTCGTCCTTTAATGTTATCATTGCTGATATTCCTATATTATAGCAATAATCACTAGGGCCCATAATGCATAATAAAAAAAAATCATCTTCACCATCATCTCTTAATATATCATGATTTTTTGCGTTATGATAATCAATAGGGCCTATTATTGATCATGAGAGCAAAAATAGTAACGTGACATGAAGCGGTAAATTTTGCTTGTTAGTTTTCATTTCTGCAAAATTAGAAATAGAATTTCTCAGATCTTATATCTTAAATGAAAATGCAAACGTTCCATCTGCCTGTTGTGTAGGGTCTAGATATCTTTAAATGAATATTCTCAATTCGCGAGATATCTATTCAAGTGTTCGTTTGGCGTCTTAGAAGAAATGATTATTTTGTGATTTCCTGACAGCATTTTACTTCTCTAATGCCACAAATAGGGTTCCCACGTGAAGAAGGGTGTAGGCATATTTAATATGGACTTAACCAAAAATGGGGAAAATAAGATTTTCAACAACTTTCACCGAGTGCTCTGCAAAAGACTACTTTATGTTGGGGAAGAATCCCATCTACAAGTATCAGGATGTATAATAATTATCTTTGAAAAATACGCCCTAGCACAACCCTAGTATGTTTGCTTTACAGAACATCCGTGTTGATCTCTATCCAGATATCATATTGCCAAAAAACAAAATCATATCCCTTTGTCCAGCCCAGCTACTTTTCTGTACAAACACCATTGCTGTGCATTCATCATCACACAGGTGGAATAATGGGATTTTCGGTGTGGGGGCGCTGTACAGAGGGCATTTTCAGTGCCGTATATAAAGAGAGTCTGGCCAACTCATGAATTGGACGCCATGTCGTTACCCAGCGGATAGTGCGCTTAAGGTTTTAGCGCGTGCGCTTGGGGGACTAGCGTGTACGCGCAGGCGTCCCAAAGGCGCAAGAGACATCCTGTCTGCAATGCTTGACTTTTTTTTTCTCAGAGAGAGAGAGAGAGAAAGGGGGTAGGTTGGGGGAGGGACATTCTTTCATTCCAACCATGTTGAACAAAGCCAACTATCATGGTAATCATTCTTACACATTCAAGTAGACACAAACACAGGGGTACATAAACATGATAAATAATAGGCATAATTCCTTTATAGGAATATTATGATAAATTGCTGTAAAAAAAGAAGTTACAGTGAGCCGTGTCATTAACTGTCACCAGACTGTATGCTATACATTGTATTTAGCAAGTTGTCCAGGTAACAAGATTGTTGTATAACAAAATGATATATAAATTTACAATTCTAGCTGTGCACAGACGATAGACGAATTCCACAATTGTTAATGATTCGCACGTACATAACCATCAATTACCATCCTAATTACTCCTATATGTATAAAACTGGCATGAAGGCCTACTAGTAATTCAAAATGAATACACCTATGTACAATGTACAACATGACAACGTCATCGATAAGGACGTATTAAGGTATGTAAAATCATCTCATATTGTTTAAAAATAATTTAAAGAGAAAGATCTGAAATTGAGCTAAGCACAAGACAGTACCTGGATTACGTTATGAGGGATATCCTCGGTGGCATCCGCACCAAATTAGAACTATATTGCCATGATCATTGAATAGATATTAAGTAAGTAAAAAAACAAACCAAAACAAATGAAAATGTCCTATACAAGATAATGGCGACTGGTAGACCTCCCCCATATTGTTCTCTTAACAGGTCTGGAGTACGTCTTTCCAATGTTGCACGACAGTTTCACATACTTGGTAGAAAAAAAAAATGGCGTGTTTGTCACAAAATTTAATGCGTCGAGTGTTTAATTCCTTAAACTAGGTGTGAATGGATGGACTTTTATTGTTAAAGACTCGCAGACTGAGCAAGTATTAAGGAATTTGAGCATTTTCACTTCGACTAATCTATTTTTATAACAATTCAAATACTTTGAGCGGTCATTTTAAAAATATGGGGAAAATCCTGTCATGTTTAGTATTTCACTTGACCTTTGACCATCATAGCCAAAATCTTTCCGTACGTGTCATTGTGGAGTGATGGTGGCTTGCAAATACTGTTTTTTTTTATGCATTGGGTAATCCCCAAGGTATGGAGGAACTGTGTAATAATATTTCAACAATAGATCACACCTGCAGACAGTAGAATTTCAACATTTTCCTGACATTGATCCTTTGACCTGTAAAATGAATCTCGCCTGGAACAGAAACGAGTTGCTACTCGATGACCAGGGGTGGTATTCTGAGGTCGTAATTAAGTCTGTAATTAACTTCGTGATTAAGTCGTGAAGTTAATAGGCCCTTAATCATGGGCAAAATCGGTATTCTGAGGACGTAATTAAGGTATGATTAAGTCCCCTGTAATTATCTTAGGTCCCTCCCATCTAATTGTTATTCCATCCAATCAGACGCGTTGTTAGAAGCCAAAATGATGATTACACGCGCAAATATGCCCTCAATGCGCGCTCCTCCACACCCCCTGTATCCACCAAAGAGCTCCGTGCGCACACTCCGGTATTTGATTACAACCCCTCACCTACGCACGCGAAGATCTCAACCTCTTTGCTCACATAAAATGACAAAATTCCTCGAAGATCGGCTATATTTCTTTTTTTTTCTCTGAATTCTACGGATACCACGATAACAACATTCAACCGCTCCTCGGTTACCGAAGACGGTAAGCATCGTTGTGGCAGAGAAAACACGATGTATTGCGTGATATCGGAGTAGTTAATGACACTCTTTGGTATCATTAAGTTTTCCATTAACTTTCATACTTAATTACACCCTCAGAATACCGATTCGTAATTAACTCTGTGATTAAGTCCTCTCAGAGGTGCACGCGCATTGATACGCGCAAACGCGTAGGTCCTTCCCGCCAAAACGCTTGTTGCTATGGTAGTTAATTTACCCCCTACTTAATCATGCTCTCAGAATACCAATTCGGTAATTAAGTGCTAATCAGACACTTAATAAGCTCTCAGAATACGGCCCCAGTTTTCTGGCCGGCAGTCTCATTTCCCACTTTTTCCTTCCTTTTGGATCTGCTTTCTCGTCGCACTCCGATTTCCCACTCTTTCCTTCCTTTTGGATCTGTCGGAAAGCGGTGTGCCATTACACTTGTTCCAGGTCGTTTCATGCAACGCCATGCTGCGCAGGAAGGCATGACGAATCTTCAGTTTATCGCGGTAAGATAATAATATCAAAATATATTTCGTGTATACCTTCTACTTCAAGAAAGTAGGCAACGGCAATGACAATTCCCCACTGCACCGTGACCAATATTGGGGACGTCCTAAAGGCAAACAATATTAGCGCGTAGCTGCGCGAAATGAACAATGGGCACTGCGTGTGAGCTATGCTCGCGCCCGCGTAATTGACTTTGGTAACGACATGGCGCCTGTAGATCATGGGATCAGCTTTTGACCAATCACAGGCTTCAAATCTCATAAGCCGAAAACCGAGTTGGCCAAACTCTCTTTATATACGGCACTGGGCATTTTGCGTGTTTTTTGTTTTTGTTTTTTTAGCTAAAGATAAGAAATAAAGGGACTGAAAACATAAACAGGTTGATAATATACCCTACGAAACATTCTATGCACTACGACCCCCTCCCGTTTCTCAATCTGGCAGGGAGCAATGCGACAGCCTACACACGGACGGCGGCGTGTGTTGTTTCGTCACGAACTGCGAGCGATGAGTTGGAGAGACAAAACTGCGAAATAAGTTTGCGAAGTTTGTATAGACTGCAGTAGTTGAGTCTGCGGTTTTTGATTTACTTGGAATTGTATGTGTAGATTCTACATGGTACGGTGTTCGATCACTCTCCAAGAAGTGGAAACCTACAATTGTGATTTAGTTTTGATCTTCTTATGGCCAACCTCCTACCCTTTGATGGAATATTTGTTCGACCTATGAGCCGTCTATGCGTCTGATGTTGATCGCCTTGGCGAAATATCTTGTAAGTAGAACAGAACCTTCTCGCATGGTTAAAAGTTATTTCGTTGTAGAGTCTAATTTGGAAATGTATAGTTCAGTCCCATCTATAGCAACAGGTGTCAGTAAGCGTAATACTTCCGGGCTATATTCTTGTCTGACGCAGCTCGCAGTGCCATCCAGTGCAGTGGTTCTCTTTAACGTGACAATGAGGGCTAGGATAATAAAGTATGCTTTAGTAGAAAATATAGTGATAGACTCTATATTGTTTTCTTCGTAGTAGTTATTATTCCATGAACAGTTCATGAATGAACACAAGTTATAGAAGAATTATAGAATGAAAGTCCTACAAAAATATCATTCTTTGTGTGACTTTGTCTGATTCACAATAAATTTACTCGGAATCCCGGATACTCTCGAGTCTCTACAGTTGTAGGTGAATCAATGAGTAATACTTGTTTTTGTTTTCTACCGACAATAGCTTAATACTGCCATATTTAAATGACAATCTGATGTTGATATGTTGCCTCAAATTTAAGATAAAGAATAAGTTAAACAGCTCTTGCTTACAATGACTAGAATTTCTATGTAACTGTAACAGTGTAAGTCATTGGAAAAGCCGCTAAAGATATGCAGAGTATCCCCATGGCCCCACTTGATAATCCCTAGGGGTACTCTGAAGTCTGCTTTACACTGCGATCATCGTTACCCTTACCCTAATCCTAAATATTAAAGCCACTTACATTACTTACACATTATATGAATTTTATGATATAGGACTCTATCAAATATATTTAGTTTTTATACAAACTGTAAGTAGTGTTTTTTTTTCCTTCAATTTTAGCGGGGGGGGGGGGGGGGGCATTTATAAGGGGAAAGATTTCCATAAGTACCCCCCCAACCTACATAAGAGTATTCTGAAGTCTGCTTTTGATACACTAGGACACTGCGATCATCTAAAAAGTCAAAACGGAAGTGTTTTACTGGGCAAGTCACTGAAGACATTCAACATGAAACTGTCAGTGATAATCTAGACAGTATTTTTGATTTTTTCATTTCTCTTGTGGAAAGCAGAATTTCACTGATCTTCATCTTTTTTTTTTTTTTAATGAAAGGCAAATTAACCAAACACTGAATCCATTGAAAATTTGATTGATACCGTACACCATAAGTATGTACAATGTTGCTTTTATTGAAATTGAAAAGAGATTTTACTGAATAATATCCACTGCAGGCTGAATTTTTAACATTTTACATGAATCAGCAGGAATACATTTAAATTGTTTGTACAAAAAAGTTAAAGAGATGTACGGTATCGAGTTAAAAAGAAACCCACAACTTTTATAATACCATATCAGAAATATCCATCTTGAATATTGCACAAAAAGATTGACCTTTAGATTACTACTAAACTAGAACAGGGTAGTACAGTGTACCCCTGTTTGATATGTCAACAAACACGGTTATAAACTTATAACAAAATCCCAGATACAACGAAGTAAAATTCAGGGCTCAATATTATCATCCCTACTCTTTATACACTTTATTGGTTCAGATATTATATAATGAAATATTATCAATATAACGAAAGAAAATCACTGATTCCCAAGGACTTTGTTTAAAGGAGAGTCACATAAAATTATGATGTCTAACACGGCTATTGTTATCAAATCTGTCTTCTTGATGTAGTGATAACTGTATTGCATTGTACATGTACTGCAATATGAAATTTAGGACAAAGTGCTGATCACCACAAAGTGATGTTGGCCTATGTTTTATACCAAACAGAATGTTGTCACTAGAAGAAGAAGAAGAAGGAAAAAAAAAGTTTGTCCGATTGTGTGATCTTCTCCTTGTCAGCAAACACAACTAGATAAAAGAGACACGACAAGAGTGGTGTTTACTCACATTCCATTAATTTTCCATTGCATTTGAATGTTGAAGTATATTAAATGCAGATATCGAGGCCTATTGTAAATGCATAAAATATTATTGTACTGATGGCGTATTTACAATGTCTTGCATAGACCCTCAATTCAACTTGCCTGAAAGTGTCGTCTTTGAGGCAGATCTCACTTACAGTATCCACCAATATCACTTAAAATCTCGCTGCCAGCCGCAACACAGCTGGATACATGAGTTTGGATCACTGTAAATTGGTTCTTGATCCTTTTCAGAGTTGCTTTACACTAAATTTCACTTTACTAGCCATCCTCAAAAGCAGATCAAAAGCAAAATATGAAGCCTATAATGTTTTTCAGTTGTATATTAATTCTCTGCGTAATTATCAGAACTTTTGATATTTGCTGACACGAGTGTAAATTTTTGGTAACCTTCGTTTGCCTTCAATATTGTTGTCTGGCCATATTAGGGTCCATTTCTATATATAAAACTGCATTATTTTTGAGGACATCAGGTAGATCTGAATCATTGATGCACAATCTTTAGGTGTCAGTGTAGGGCAGTTTGTCAGTCAGTTCCAATGAAACAACTCGGCAATAGAATTCAATTAATTTGAACCTGTATTATATGCAGTACCTTCTGCATGCTATAAAAGATTGGAACCAATCAACCATTAGGACCATTAGGTCTTGTTCCAGGTATTAGGAAATTCCATGTCCATGACTGCATTTTCGTTGTGTTATTATTGTCACGAAGACTGACATTGTTTATATGAAAAAGGTATAAAAAAGAGCGAAGAACAAAGCGACCTTCCTGCATTGATACAATGCCGGTGACAAGAACCTTGGCGTTTTGTTTGTGCTAGGAGAGACGTTAACAAAAGAATGGACACACTGGCTTAACTGGAGTGTTTCCTAGTCTTAAAAGTTCAGACTCTACTGACTGAAACTCTGTTTGTGTCCTTGGCCACTTTTAAAACCCAGAGAGATCTATTGTACAGTATACGTTAATGTACATGTCAGTGCGTGTGATTTTTTGAAATGTAACATTTATGTTACAGATCAATGTGGAATATTTTGCAGTGTGAGTACATGTAGTTTTACACAGTTTATTTTAGTGTGATAAGTACAGAATTGTACTGTCAGTTACTAGATTTTGTCCATTTAACTTTTTGATACCATTTTTGTGCCAACAGTCAGCAGTATTCAAATCAGTGAATGTTTTCTATATCAGTACTTAACTGAGCATAGGACTACAATCACTATAGAAATTTACATTACATATTGTATGCGTCAAAACGTGTATGCTTGTGTGCATTTGTTTGTCCATGTATACTGTACTGTATGTGTGTGTGTGTGTGTATGTGTGTGTGTGTGTGTGTTTCAAGGTTCAATCCTCGTCCATGAAAACAAGGCCCTGCCTGAACTGCACACACACAACTGCGACCTTTTAAAATGTAATGAAAATATTGTTCTTCATTAATACAGACACAGAGACATCTGTTTGAACCAACAGAAGTTTATACTGTATGGGTGCCCCTTGTGCCTTGACCTTTGCTTTTCAATGTAGAACTAAGATAATGGTACCTATCAAAAGCTTTTAGATAAAAGTCTATACAATGCTTTCTGTAGTTATAGAACAATGTACAGTTTCACTTTCTATAGACAGTTCTAGAGATCATGGAAGAGTTCATATACTTGTAGCATTGTACAGTACAACTGAATGTACAACTGAATAAAAGAAGAAAAATAATAATTGATATGTGATCTCACTTGAACTACAAAGCACTCATAGAGAGCGCAGACCTCTGCCAAGCAGCTCATTTCCACCCATACATGCATGCTAGAAATCGCCTTAGTTTTCCAGAGTTGATAATGAACTAACGTCTTTCTGTTGTTGTGTCTCAGAGTCTACAATGTACTGTACCTCATTGCAGCAAGGAGGTACACTGTACTTGGCGAGCTAGTACCTCTTTGATTGCAGCAGCCTAGCTATGTACAGTGTACTGCACACTGGGCATTGAGTGTGCACTCAGTGCACACATGCACAACTCAAACATGGGCAGCTTGAACTCCCTCTTTGTTGGCTGAGAGGTGCCAATTCATGACAATCCTACAAAAATGAAAAAATAAAAAAAAATAAAAAAGTATCCTGGATCCAGCGGGTTACTGTAAAAGTGGATATTTTCGTGCGACTAATTTTTCGCGCTTGGCCGGGTAAGAAGAGTTTTGCGTGTTTTTAATTTCGCGGAATCAATACACCACGTACAGGAACATATGGCATGCAAAAATATTTGCGTGCTTTTATTTTCGCGCTGGTTAGGCCTACTGGTTGCGCAAAATGCGGGAAAATTTCAGCACCGCGAAAATTTCCACTTTTACGTATCCTGATACAAAGTAACTACCAAATGGTAAATTATGATTGCTCCTTGTGACACGATCAACTTTTCATGTACAAAATAGGCCTAAGTTTCATCAAAATCCGTTCACAACTTTTTGAGTTATTTCGCAGACAGACAGAAAGGCTTCAGTTTGCGTTTGAAGTTCATGCCATGACTGTAGAATTACAGTGTGCAAAGTTGCCATTTTTTAGCTGTTGAAGATTCATCTTGCTAGGCTATTTCCCCCCCCCCCCCCCCCACCACCACCACCACCCCTCACCATCACCCCCCACCATCACCCCCCACAATTCTTCCTCTCCTACTGTCTTGAGGTGTCTTCATGGTGTGTCCCGCCTTGTCCATGGATGTTGTAAATGTCAGGGATGGGTTGAGAATGAAATCTTATCCTCAGCTACCATCAGACTTCCTGACCCTCTACCGATGTGGCCTTCCTGTCAAGACGGACATATTATGCTCTAAGAATAAAGAAGAAATCTTTTAAAGGGGTTCATCTCAATTCTTGCTTTTTAAAAAAATGTACTGTATATAAAAGTGGATCTTTTCGCGCGAGTAATTTTTGACGCTCAGGCGGGTAAGATGAATTTTGCATGTTTTTAATTCTATGGAATCAGGACATTAATTATTGGAACATATGGCATGCAATGTGCTTTTATTTTTGCGCTAGCTTCTGGTTGCGTGAAATGCGCAAATATTTCCACATCACGAAAATTTTCACTTTACAGTGACAATGGAAAAAAATAATCATTACAGACAGGTTGCCACATTGCCAATTCTGCTTGATTTGTCTATCTTGAGTCAGCCTTAACAGGGGTCGCACTTAACTTTTTTTAAAACTAGCCAGGCGGACTACATAGAATCAATTTTGACACTGAAGCAATATTTTGACTAGCCAGACGGACTAGTAACTTCAGAATTTTATGATTTTTAACTAGTCCGACATGATTTTGGGTGGCCAATGGCCAGCGGACCATCGCCAATTTCGAACCCTGCTTAAAGACTCGGGTCTGTATTCCATCTAGATTGTCTCTGAATATTCAAAGACAAACTGTACTTTGAATATCAAAGAAGAATTAGATTGAACAGGCAGGCACTACAATGTAGCTGAGTCAGGAACCACTGAGCCTCTAAATGCAGAAAATCTGCTCCAGTGAAAAATGGGGAAAGAAAAGAGGAAAAGAAATACAAGTAAATGACATTGTGTAACATAATCTGTATTCAATTTGCTGTTGCTGTGCTTCCTTTCAAAATGCATCATAAAGGTGTATTTCGCCTTAAATCATACCACTTTATTTTTGTACGTATGATAAAAAATGTATCTCCACCACTCAGTTTACATTTGTTAATAGGAGGATCCTTGATAGCTTGGCATGAAGGTCGTGGCATGTACTGTACAAGTCATATAAAATCAAATTTACAAGCATTAATATGTATTCATTGCACAGGAAAGGGGGTGGGCATGTTATGTCAAGAGCAGTCTCAGTTTCGTGTCGGCCGTCTCACATATCAGCCATGTTCGACACTCGTCAGCTCTAAAAGGGGTACTCGATACTCGGCGCTCGTAAGTAGAAGTGAATCACATGATATTCTGCTTGATGATACCAGTAATTCCTAGCACCTGGTTAATAATCTGGTTCATGTGATTAAGGCTGCTAACATGCCTAGAATGGGAGAGAGAGAGGCGGAGATACATATACATGTAGGGGACAGAAATATTGAGTAGAAGTTTACTTCAGAGGGAGAGGAACACAGATTGGCAGTCAGTGAAATTAAAGGACAAGTCCACCTTCATATGAAATACATAGGGATTGAGAGAATGCAGCAATATTAGTAGAACACATCAGTGAAAGTTTGAGGAAAATTGGACAATCCGTTCAAAAGTTATGAATATTTTAAGTATATGCACAGTCACTGCTGGAAGAGAAGACTACTGCAGTGCATGATGTCACCAGCGTACAACTCTATAAGGAAAATAAAAAGAGAATTTCACAAAACTTTACTGTTTGAATAAAGTGCACATTTCTTCGACTTGCTACTGACGTATGTTAAGGGTAATATTATTCCCCCTCCCTTCTGAAAGAGAGAAGTTGGGTGTTCTTTTGTTATGGGAGAAAAATGGAAATATGTTGAATTTTCTTTATTCTTTCTTTATATCGTTGTACTCATGTGACATCACAAGCTATAGTAGTCTTTTCATCCAGTCATGACTGAGCAGAAACTTCAAAAATTCACAACTTTTTAACGGATTGTCCGATTTTGCTCAAACTCTCACTGATGTGTTCTACTAATATTGCTGCATTCACTCAACCCACATGTCTATGAAGGTGAACTTGTCCTTTAAGGGGAAAGTTCACCCACAAATGTGTGGATTTAATAGTGAATGCAGCAATATTTGTAGAATACATTGACAGTGAAGTTTGAGGAAAATTAGACAGTCCCTCCAAAAGTTATGCATTTTGAAAGTTTCTGTACCACCATCACTGGATGAGAAGACTAAGTATTAAGCCGTACCAGTTGTGAAGTCACTGTAGGACTTTGATATAGCATAGGAGGACATAAAGAGAATTCCACAAAATGTTATTGTTTTAATAATGAAAAATACATTCCCTCAACTTGTTACTGACACATATCATGGGTAATATTGTTCCGCCTGATTTCTGAAAGAGGTTTACACTTCAAGTCAAATGTTCTTCTTTGGTACTGGGTACTTAAAGGACAAGTTCACCTTCATAAACATAAGGATTGAGAAAATGCAACAATATTAGTAGAACACATCAGTGAAAGTTTGAGGAAAATTGGACAATCGATGCAAAAGTTATGAATTTTTTAATTTTTTGTGTTGGAACCGCTGGATGAGGAGACTACTACAGCTTGTGAGTCATATGCGTACAACAGTATAAAGAAAATGTAAAAGAAAATTCAACATATTTTCACTTTTTTCGCATAATAAAAGAGCACTCGACTTGCCTCTTTCTAAAGGCAGGGGGAATAATATTACCCATAACATTTGTCGGTTACGAGTCAGGGGAATGTGTACTTTTTCCAAAAGATGGAATTTTGTGAAATTCTCTTTATATTTTCCTTATATTGTTGTACGCATGTGACATCGTACACTGCAGTAGTCTTCTCATCCAGCGGTTACTGCACAAAAACTTCAAAAAATCATAACTTTTGAACGGATTGTCCAATTTTCCTCAAACTTTCACTGATGTGTTCTACTAATATTGCTACATTCTCTCAATCCTTATGTTTATGAAGGTGAACTTGTCCTTTAAGGTAGAAGACTATAGAGAAATTGTGTGAAATCAGACAATATTTAGAGAGCATTTGTTCATTCTAAAGGTCTACATGTGTATGTCTAATCATCATGCCCTCATACATCTTAAAGATGATTTTGGTGAGTTTTATTTTGTATTGATTATCACTGATTTTGTATTTGGTTCACAAACATTGAGAGATTTGTTCTTGAAGTCTCATAAGTGTAGTGTACATTGTAATTCAAGGTTGTGTGTTGGACCCCTAACCCTTTGAATAACAATAGTGTTTATCATTTCTATTGTATGAAAATTTAACCTAATATTCTGTGGAATAGAAATGATTCTATTGCCTCTTTCAGTCATAGCCACAATACAGTGTTTGGTCATTTTTCTCTATTCTATACCTCCGACTGTATGGAAAAACCACTTTTGTGATGCTTTGATAGCATCCATAGTACACTGCTACCTGGCCACTGCTATTATGTTGAGCCATGCATATTGCGTTTGTTCAGAATTGAAGAAACTGAAAGTTTTGTTGTCACCACATACAATAGATACAAAATCATTTTTTTTTTTCAAAATTTTTGAGAAGCACATGCTAAAGGTACATGTAATACACACGGAGACCTGACTTTCTATGTATACATCCCCTTTAAAATGGTTCATTTTCTTTCCAACTGTCCTCTTGCTCAATGCAGTCTACAATGTATTATAATTAAAGGCAGCCCCCGACCGTCCCCACTGCTTGTTTTGACCGAAAAAAACCACAAGAAGCTTCGCTGCCTCTTGCCATGCCGTGAATCACGCACTGGGCCTGCTTCCAACGTGGTGGTCGAGTACCTCAAAATACTTTATCCCACAATGAGCACCTTCCTCTGATGTCGGTTTGTCCGTAGACAAATATCACTGCGATGCGTGCATTCATTCTACGGCCAAGAACATTGCATCAGAACAAAGCACCCTCTCCAAACCCGTTGAGGACAAGTCCCGAGTTGATATTCGTGTTGTAGCAAAATCAGTCCATCCTCTACGGGTTAATACTGCTGCAGCAGTCTAGATGATAGGCCCCATATTTAGGATGATGTCGTATCGTATTGGAAAGCTGTTTTTTTGTTGGGGTTTAATTCTCACAAATTTCGTGAATCACTGTTGGGCCATGGATTTAACAACATGCGAAAATCTTGCGATGGACAGGCATTAGTG
This sequence comes from Diadema antillarum, assembly GCF_040938485.1. NCBI lineage: Eukaryota > Metazoa > Echinodermata > Echinoidea > Diadematoida > Diadematidae > Diadema > Diadema antillarum. Next base: position 118,028 of record NW_027272736.1, read on the forward strand.
TACTTATGATAGCCGCGGTGTCAAATCACAAAAGCAACATCTTGCAAAAATGTCTTTGACCTCCTCATTCTCGAAAATATCTTTGTGCGAAAATATCAACAGCTTTTACAGTATATGATTAACTGATATAGAAAATCTGCTGGCACCCCATGGATCAATGTGATTTAATGTACCCTAAATTGGTTCAGTTTTTGCTTTTTGGCCCGTTGCAAAAATTGAAGTCATTTCAAAGATCTTTACACTGCTGTTGTTACTAATGTTGACATCTATAGTCTACATTGTACACGATAAAGAATAAATAGCAGAGCACTTATCAATATAGTTTAAGATGAATCGTCACATATTTGTGTAGAAATTCATTATGCTTTGTGTGATTATAAAGAATGCCACTGAAGCTTCCCTCATACTGATATTGAAAGCAAAATACAGTGTGCAGTTTGCCGCATGTACAGTGTATACTGATGTACGGTATGTTTGTTTGCATAATGTAATGATAAATATGTGTAGTACCGGTATATAATGCTGAGTATTTGCATTTCTAAGTGCATTAATAATTAGACAGAGAAATTGAATTACACCAGATACATGAATACAAATATTGTGATATGCATAAATATGACAGGGATGCCAGTTTTCCGGCAATAGGCGGAATTCCGGCTTTTTCATATTTTGGTGTCCAATTTCCGGCTTCGTGATATTATTTCCGTCTGTGTGGGAAAGCCGGAAAACACGAGAAAGAAAGAAAGAAAAACGAAAAAATATGATTATCTAAACTTACGGGACATTCACTTTCACGATTTCCGTAGTATGTTTCGCATATACTTGGGCATGAGAATATCACAAAACGACTGTCATGCAAAACTAGTGCGATGTTGCTGCTGCTAGCTGGGCCATGGAACATGCAACACGTGCGATGATAGCGATCGAACAGTGTGTGGTGTTTCTATGCGATGTACTATGTGCGGTCGCGGTGCATGAATCATACTGCGCTCTCGCTATAATGTAGCTACAGCGCTGAGACGGTGTGGTGAGTCGATTGAGTCAGCTGAACGAAGCAAAACTACGGATTTTACGGCACTAGGACTTCTTTATTTTTGCTACAAATTCCTTTTTTTTTCTTCTAGAATACGACCACATTATTGTCTGGAAAGCGTTATACCAGCACGTGCGATCGCGATCGAACAACGTGTGGTGTTTCTAGGCGATGTACTATACTGCGGTGCAAAACTACGGAGTTTACGGCACTAGGACTTCTTTATTTTTGCTACAAATTCATTTCTCTGGATTAGATTTGAGGGAAGAAGAGCCCTCAGAAATGCTCAGATTGCACCAGAGAGCATCTAAGAACCCCAGAGCTTCCAGGGCCCTTGAGCGGGCCCTGGACCCCGGCCGAAGGGACTTCGCGCTTCGAGCTCATGATGTGCGCTTCGCGCACATCAGTTTCGTTCACAAAAAAAATTTCTGGCCCAAGAGCAATTTGCCACTGGCATCCCTGATATGACCCCCCGAAAAAAAAAGAAAGAAAGAAAAGAAGTTGATTAAAAAATGGGTGAGTTTTGAGCATTGTTTGAGCATTTTGACTATAATAAGAGATTTGTTCTAAAGAAATGGAAAGGGTGTAATTGTAATACTAGTACATTAATTTTTTTTTTTTTTTTTTTGTCTTCATGATTTTGCCTGTGCACTCAAGCTACACTGAATTGGATTAAACAAATTTTTATTCAGAGTGTTTCAAACAGTGAGCACTGTATCATTTACTTAGCATATGAGACCATGGTCAGGCTACATGTATTAGAAAGTGCTGCAATTAAAAGCACTTCCATAGTTTATACACAGAGTTTTTTTATTCCCATAAACTTTAATACTTGCCAAATCTACTCAGATCAAAGCTTACTCACAAGTACACAGCTATTACCAAAGTATGGCATGGTTGGAAGAGATGAATTAAATCCATGTTAGTAACATACTGTAATAGCATAATATCATGCAGGTGTGTCAAGACAAGCGTTATCTGCTACAGGCTTTGTTGTACAGTAGGAGGCAAGATCCCCCCCAACATCTTACAGTGTAGAATGTGGTATGTTGCTATTTCAGCATGAGGTACAGTGTGTAGCGTCTCTTTTCATGCCTTGGTAAGCAACACTTCCCTGATATTTTGTTAGACTCTGGGGCATTGCTCACCAGCACCAGGAAATCTCTTTTTTTTTTTTTTTCCAGTGAAAGGACAAAGACCCTGGGGTGGTGGTGATGGGGTGGGGGGGGGGGGGGGGGGGCATGATGGAGAGGAAGAGAAATGGATGGTGAAGTTTTTATCATTCCAAACGGATAATGTCACCCTGTCGGACTCGCTTACAGGTACTCTTTTTCTCTGTCATGGTATGCAGAGATAGCACTGCACTGATGACTTTATGCCTTTATGAAGATATTCATCGAAAACATTTTTTTTTTAGCGTCGGAGAAGAATATAGAATACAGTAGCGAGTTCGACGTGTTCAGTTTCAGAGATCAAGCGCATGGGAAGAAAAGATGATGTTGTTGTGTCGTGCGTCATAGGTTTTTCACGTGTAGTGTATTTGTGGTGTACGTTTGGGAGGTTGACCCGGAAGCAGAGAGAAATTGTGGGGGCTGGAGCTTACGGCGAGGTCACTCTTAAACTTCGAGTTCGTTGTTTTTTGTGTCCACACGGTGCTTAACTACGAGTGGGGACCCCCCGCGGCTCGTGGTTAGAGCGCTAACCATAAGATTTCTCGTGGCTCGAAACATCGAGCAAACTTCGAGGTTTGCTAACTACGAGTGCGTCTTCACGGTCCCTAACTACAAGCTCTAACCTCGAAGTTTCCTAACTTCGAGGTTAAGGGCTCCCGTCTGAACGTAACTATTGTCATGAGGTTCGTAATGTCTGGAAAAGGTTTTTCTTTTGTTTTGTTTTTCTTAGTGCTTTTCTTTGCCCTTTTAGTTTGATAATCTGTGTGTCTATCTCTTCCTCTCACTGTGATTGCCCGTAGAGGGCGCTGCTCTGAGAGGCAAGTGAAATTTGATTTTGTTGAAAATATGATACAGACTTTCCAGTAAAAGTGGTGCATTTGTGAAACCTGAAGAATATCCATACAGCTGTACCATACATAATGTAACTGAGATAGAAACTGCGTATAATATTTGGCAATTTTTTATTTGCTTGACTTTTGCGAGTGGTCAGATACGTGTATTTGCAAAATGAACAACTTGCAAAAATATTGCCTGTAATGGCATTACTGTGTGTGTTGCTCCTCTTAATAGATGATTGTGTAAGTTTTCTCTTAACCCGCTGAGGATGAGTTCTGAGTATACTCGCTCTAGATGGGGAAAATCAGACTGTCCTCATCAGGTTAAAAGTGTATACCTCGGTAACACTTTAATACTCCTCTCTGTAGTGCTGGACTGAGAATTCAACTTGAGCTTGCAAAATTCAAGTACTATACAAGTCCTGGTTTCCGAAATATATTGCTCTCAGTTTTGCCACATACAGTGTGGCTTACATTTTGATACAATGCCAGAGTCTCAAGATGTGGATGAATAGCTCTTGAAAAGTCTCTTTGAAATTAGCACAGTGAGAGTACGGTACAGTGAGAGTACGGTGTACAGAGAGCTGTGAATTCTGCATGCGGAGATTTTCTGGATGTTGACAAGTCATCAGGCATGACATAGTGGACTGATTTTGATCGAGAGCTCTGGTGGGGACAGTTTGACATTTAAAACAGGAAGATGTTACCCTCCTCTCAAGAAGTGGAACATATCCTACTGAGCCCTGTAGGGCCAACCCTTGGGATAGGTCGTAATGTCTTCCACATTTTGACCTGGACAATAACTCTCTGCACTCTAATTATAAAACTTGTACTCTGCTTAAATTTGAAAATCAAACTACATTTCCAAAGGTTATGATTACCTACTGTACATGTATATTTGTTATAAATGTTTGAGATACAAGTAAAGGCATGATTTGCTAAAGGAATTTAGGAATATCTTTAAAAAAGAAAACATTTCAAAACACAAAACATTGAATCTCTTCTTGTGTAGACTTGTCTGTTAATATGTTGAGGTGTTGAGTTTTTTTGTTTTTTTTTCTGTAGAAAAGTGATTCGTTTCCTTCATGAAGTCATGAACAAGTTGAATGCTTGCTGTCTGTGTGTATTCAACTTGATTTCATAATATTTACTTTTCCTTTTGGCAACTTCCCAAACTTGTCCTGAAACATATTCCAAGACCCTGTTATCTAGTTTCTTTAAAGCTTAATTTTTGGCTGTGATTGATATCATCCAATGTTGTCATGAAAGATGTCTTTTTTTGTTATCCCATCGACTGACATATTGTGATAATGATACATGGCATTTGTTTCTGTAGTTGATTTAGAATTTGCCGTGGTGTAATACAGCTGTATATTTTAAAAACCAATCATATTTTCCCCACATACTCATAAATGAATATTTGTAGTAGATAATGCAGTTTTTATACAATGTAATATATTAGGAAAGCCTTATGCTCTATGATTCCGATATGACATTCAACATGTGCAATTAATTAGAAATTAATGCAAAATCTTTATATCCCAATTATGCCTTTCTGATTTCAGAAATGACTTTGTATATATCAAGCGGTGAGAAATTTAAGATTTTTCTGAAGTTTCATGAATATTTTTTCTTCAAATATTATTTTCAAAAGTATCATCAGGTCCCCTATCATTTACACTGTAAACCAATAAATAATTCAACTTCCTCTGCTGTGCAATACCACGCAAGACTCCACAGTAACTTTTGTTTTTCCTGATGGACTGCTCAGGCTACTGAAACCATCAGATTTCATTTTTTTGATGGCTTGACAATGAAATTTGGTGGCCTGAAAAATGGAGAAAACTGTGAAAAATATAATGAATCGATAAGACAGTGAATTGATATGATACAGCTGTATTTAAACCATGATACAGTCAAACCTGTCTATAGCGGCCACCCTAGGGAAGCAACAAAAGTGGCCGCTATAGACAGGTGGCCGTTATAGACAAGTTGGCGGCCATTTTGAATTTCAGTACAGCTGTGTATGCATTTTATAATAGCAGAAAATACCGCATGTTATTCTAAAAAAAAAAAAAACAAAAAAAAAAACAGCAAATAAGTTTGCATCTGCAGAAGTGCTATTATGGGGATTTTCGTTGTACAATTTACTTCATTTTTTTCATTGCCTCCTTATGTTCTTTTGATGTTAAAAATGATATTTCGGGCCTGAGAAGTGCTCTGGTTCATACCCTGCCGGATTGCATGAACGGGATTCATGAGAGCTGAGTTCAGTGGAGATTGATAATGCATAAAACTTACGTAACCAAGAAACAATACCCAGACAAGTACCCTGCTGTCCTTATTTAACGGGACTTAAACACTAATTAGTCTGTATTTCGATAAAATTCTAAGTTGTTATTAGGAGTTGTCTTTGCCTACAGTGTATGTAGTATCTATTCAGAGCTGCATTACTGAAGCCTACTGTAGATCTAATCTAGTCAAGTTGGTGGTAAGATGGGTTTTCGTGGCAAAGAGCTGCATTATATTTTGTCAGTCATCTCTGTGTGATTGTGACTGAGCTAGGACTACAATTGTAGGTAGAAATCACGCAATGAACGTAAAAGACATCATACTCATTGCTGATTTAATAGTTCAACTAAATTTTTGTGGCTGCTACACTGTATACGCAGGTTGATATTCACCACGGGAGACAAAATGAGTGGCCGCTGGCTGCGTTAGGCAGGTGGCCGCTATACAAAGGGTCTATAATACAGCAATTGCGTTTGGGGGATTTTTCAATGGCCGCTATAGGTGGCCGCTATAGAGAGGTGGCTGCTACACCAATGTGTGTAAGACAAGTTTGACTGTAGTTATGTGAAAATATTCAGGTATGATACAGGGCTTGAAATAAAATCACCTGTGACTAAAGTTAACTCAATCTATATTAAACATACATGAATTGAGGCTTATATATAATTTTTGATGATATATTTTTATGAAATTATATTTGATATAGGGGTATGCTTCTATTTTTAGGTAAGTAAAAGTTGGCTGTGAGAAAAATAGTTTGATCAGATTTGGCCGTAAAATAGTCTGAGTTTAGCCTGGATGACGAGGGACAATTTGGCAACCCTGGTTTCAGCAGCTAGAACTGAAATGCATCATGCTGTTATTAACCTCTGAGCTGCAAGTCATTCTCCCTCTTCTGGATGAAAGAGAGAGAGAAAAAAAAAAGACCCACATCCAAATTATTGCCCTATTGGGCCACAAAAACATAGCATTTCTTAGATAATGGTGGCCCATTATATATTTCTGGTATCCCCCCTCCCCACCCACCACCGCTAATGTTGAGACTTGGTACATGCTATGTGCACATGAATGAGAACTGTAAAATCTTTCTTGCAAATTGGGACATTTCTTGAGTGATTTCAAGAGTTTTTGATGTAGACCATAGTGATGAATTTAATGAGAAATGATGTCATGTCTCAGGCGATGGTCATTAATCTGAAAATCGTTGAAGATTTATTATTCCCAAACCCACTAAAAGATACGATATCAAAACTATACAAAGAAAGAAAATAGAATACATTGATTTCATGGCTTTACAACACCATACAGTGAATATTAACTCATATGAATACAGCAGTATGAAAAATAAATGCAAAAAAAAAATATTTGGAATGGGTTATATTGTATGTGACCGTTCATCACAAAATGGAAGAAAAAGCACCAAATTTACACAAGGTCTTAAAATAGGTGAAATGGGTCAGCCTGGTCAATCTTAGATTTTTTAATATTTTCTTCTACATTATAAATTCCAAAGTTTGGGATAATAAATTGAATGGGAAATGTTTTTAGCAGTTTTTCTATGTTTTGTAAAAGAGTGCGATTAGGTGTGTCTTAGAGTCCCCTTTTCGTTTCTCAAAAAACTCTTTACAAACTCTTCACTTTCAACTCAAAGAACTTTTGAAAGGATGATGCCTGTGCTTTGAAAGTTGGTATTAGTCATTAGTAAAATGTGTTAATGGGATAGAGCATAATCAATTTCAGCTTTATTTCATAATCCCTTCATTGTTGCTGCTATGAAGTTTTTCCATCCTGTTCTTTTGTCCCGTTTATTGCACAGAGTGTGGGTCAGTAAGATTAAGTGCCTAAACTAGACCCTACACTTCAGAGCCTCTACTCTTTCAGAGTGTGTGCTTTCTTTCCAATATTTAGATAGGTTAAGAGAGTCAATCTGAATTGAGTTATAAATACATCATGCTCTATGAGAAGCTGCTCTTAACTATAAAAAAATCTATGTCTGGTGACTTTTTGTTGGTTTTATTATGCAGGGTCACAAAATGCAGTGAGTGCAATTTTGAAAATATTGATTACGAGAGAAATTTTCAATTGTTCTTCATGAAATTGCAAATGCCCATTATACCTTTAGCAAAAAAAAAAATAAAAATGAGCAATACAAAAATATTGATGAAGACCATGCTAAAGATAAAGTCTAAAAATACTATCGTGGAATTAAAGATATTGTACGAATGAAAAATAAGCCCCTTATTGGTAATCATCACTGTTGTTATTATAACTCAAATAATATCCTTTTATTTCAATCATGTACTACTTTTTAAGTACAGGGTCCTGTTTTATGAAGAGTTATAATTGATTATAAAGTTGATTTAAATGGTTAGTCTATGACAACCTGTGTGATATTAAAGGAAATTTAAGATTGATTTTATCTTTTGATAAAATGGGGCCCAGTACTGTTCATTTTGCCATTTATTGATATCAGTATTTCATTGTGCCATGTCTCCAAATTGATCTTGGAATGGAACAAGGATAGCACGTAATGAAGCAGACAAGGCAATGGGAAGGAAATTGTTTAATTACACCAGCTTACAGTCTTGTCAGACCTGATATCCTTCCATTGCTCGAAACACTCGCATTCCAGTAAGAAAGTGGGCTGACTGGCAACCCAGCTGGTTACATCTATACAGCTCTCTAGTTGTGGAAATGGAGGGTGTATTTAGTTTCCAGGGTGGTGCCCGACCCAGATTATCCAGTTTGTTGTATTAGCAATCAATGAGAAATATTACCCCTAGAAGTATATGTCACAGATCTAGAACTGTATTGTAAATATGAAGGTGTGTTATATTGATTTATCTTTATATTGTATTATTTTGTAATTTTCTTTGTAGGCTGAAGCAGATGATCTTAAAATTCTGTTCTTATTGGGCTTTTTAGCCACTAGCCAACTGTTGACAAAATTCACTCATAACCTACATTTTATTATGTTGCAGAACATCGTTTAAAAGAAGGTATAGTATTTTCTATATTTTTTCCACTTGGGAGTCATGATTGTAGAAGAAAAGATGAATATTGTCTCATGATGGAAATATACTGTAACAGAAGTTATTGTATAAAAAGATAGGACTTTTATTTATTTCACAACTTTATCAGAGATTTTCTAGTTCCAACAGAAGTGGCAAGAAAATTCTAAATGGAGAGAAAGATGATCCAGATAAAGTGTCATAGTTTATCATCAGTTATTCTGGCTTGAAATATTTTTAAAGTTGAAATCTATTTTTAAGTGTCTATTTTTGTAGTTGCTGGTGGGAAGAACCTAATCTTTCACAATCTTGCCATTTAACCCTTTGTGTGTTTGAGAGCTGCTGATTGGTGCAGACAGCTCCATAGTGTTGCACACACTGTCCAAAGTGTATGGCATATAAAGGGTTAAAGCTCTTCATCTTCATGGGATCTATTGGTTACAACATGGGATCTATTGGTTACAACATGGCTGTCAGAGATAATGAGTTGTCTATGTGTTAACCTTATCCTTCTCTCTCTCCCTCTCTCTCTCTCTCTCTATTGTCTGTTACTATTTCTCCTGCTGTCTGGCTATGACTCTCTACCCAAAGCTGAATTCTCTCTCTCTCCCTCTCTACAGTGCACATCCGCCTGTCTACATTTAAATTTTGTCTCAGGACTTGTAGACAGCTAGGGACAAGAATAGGGCATTGTGCTTTTTTCATGTTTTCCCAAAACTGTCAAGTTTGCGTAACCAGGAAGAGTTAATGCAGCAGGGAAGATGATGGAGATTGTTAAAGTTTAGGGGTCAAATGGGGGTCATTGCTTGAATTATAATGAATACTCAGAGTTAAAGGCAATGCCAACCTAGAGTCAGTTATTGCAGTAATAGCAGTCAGACAAAATAGCATCGAAAGACATTTTTGGGCTGACACCCCAAATGTTCTACTGTATTTTTTTTTTTCCAGATGTGTGTGGACAAAGTCCTGTTCCATAAAATTTGATAATGAAATTCAATTCAGAAAATCTAACATAATTCTCTGAATATCAATTTAATTTGATTGGCTGATACATAACTAATAATTTATGGTCGATTTCTCTGACTTACCTACATATTTTTGATTGCATCGTGATTACATCTTTTTGAATACACCGGGACCCAGGCTGACACCCCTCAAGATGTTTCAGGCTTATCTCATATTGTGTGTGAACAGATGTTGATGTGTGTGAACCTGTTCACAAAGCCAGCTGGCTTGTTAAGCTCGTTTGCTTCCTGTCAGTCGTTAGCTTTGATTTTTAACCCGTTGAGGATGAGTCCTGAGTATACTCGGGCAAGTGTTTTAAATGGGAAATGCGTGTAACAAAATCAGCCAGTCCTCAATGGGTTAAACTGTGACATTCATAGCACTTGCCTAGAGCTCTTCCTGATGTTGGGAGTGGTGTACATACTGTTAGTGGCATTATAGAGTTTCTTTGAAAATTTAGCAGGATTTGTGATATTGGATGAATCAAACATGGAAAACATCACAACAAAAACACATCAAAAACAGTTCTAAGTTTATACATGAAATTCAAGATATGGAATCACTAGCTTGTCTCCTATTACCTCTTCCATTTTCCACTAATTTGGTTCTTGACTGTAAATTCAACCAGTTATCAAATTGTCTTGGAAGTCATAATTCTGAAATATTATCGTAATATATGATTTATGCAGTGTATCCATAAAACTAATCTCATAAGACAGTATCTACAATTTCTGAATGTTTTAGTTTGTGTTGTAAGGTGCATGTTGTATGTTGTGTACTTGTGTTGATCTGCTACTTGTAAAATTGGATGAGAATTACGATGGTTACAATGATAAGAAATACATGTATGCTGCTCATAACATGTTAAATCAATGTTACCTATCTACAGTGTAAAGTGTACATTGTGCCACATACATGTACTGTAAACGGGGGGAATGTTTGCGTGCATTTTAATTTTTGCGAGAGCCAAGATTCGCAAAATCAAAATGCACGCGAAAGTTCTTTTCTGCACTTTATGCATTGAATGTTACAGGCAACTCTCAAAAATTTCATGCAGCGAAAAGGCCATCGGCTCCAATTCGCAAAAATCTAATGCCGCGAAAAGGCCGTCATCTCCAATTCGCAAAAAAATTTCATGCTACGAAAATATCATGTTTTACAATTGATCCATTTCCCTCCCTGTCTGAAAATGTAGACAGATTCTTTCTCCCCATACATTGTACCTTCATTCTCTTTTCTTTCTATGTTGTGAAACCTGAAATGTTTTAATAGCCTGCATTTTAAGTTGGCGAATTTCATGAGAGCCAATTTAGAACTTCTTGTCTACAATGCAGTGGAATGCCGGTGGCAATTTGCAAAATTTTCATGCCACATACATTGCTTTACAGTACACGGTAGATGTTGGAACATACTTCAATGCCATTCTTTTTGCTGGTGTGGTTTATTGCACACAACAGCCACCATTACATGCAAAAGCTTTTGGTAGCAACCTACATGGATACATTTCTATGAACTGCTTTGATAGGGCAATAATTCAAACAGGAGTCTTCCCGAAGCAATGTGTGAAGTTTCTTATACTGTATTATAAAGGGTTGTTTTCACACCCATGAAGAATATATGATTGTAATGCTGAATTGCAAACATAATTGCAATAATGCTTTGAATCATTGATAGTCCACACGACTGAGTAAGGCTTCGCGGATTCTGCGGATTTTAAAGGACAAGTTCACCTTCATAGACATGTGGGTTGAGTGAATGCAGCAATATTAGTAGAACACATCAGGGCAATTCCACGGTAACTGACGTTACGCGTAAGGATTTTCATAAAATTGTTTATGTTGTAGTTTTGTGAATGAAAGCACCTGGGGCTTGTAATTAGCATTGATGAATGAGTTCATGAGAATGAAGAAATAGGTGGAAAGTTTTTCTCTCAAACTGCATTTCTTATCACATAGCAAGTGAAAATGTGTCGGTAACTGACGTTACGGAAAAAGGACATGGGAAATGATGGTGTTGATTTAAATGGAAATATCTCATGTCCCTGACTTCTAAACTTCATGTGTTTAATATGGCAATATACCTAGGTTCTTAGGAACAGGTGTGCAAAATAATGTGCACTTTAGATATTTCCTTTTAGCACCATGCCAATTTCAGTGAAGGCATGACGGTAACTGACGTTACGTAACTGACGTTACACTTACATTTGCCATAGGGTTTACACATGGAAAATCATGTTTAGGAATAGTTTTGTGTTATTTTATAGTTCTGACCTTTCAGAGTGATTTGTTTGATATGGAACATACCTTGATTCGTCAATTACAAATACCCAAATGAAATGAAACATAAGTCCATTTTCTTTATGTTTTATGAAAACTTAAAGGTAAACATGTCAGTAACTGACGTTACATAACTGACGTTACACATACTTTTACTATGGGGTTTACAAAGAACTAATTTATTTAACAGGCTATTATACTGCTGCAGTATACCATTAACAATCCCAGACATTTACTTAGCAACAAATTAAAACAAAATCTAAAGACAAAAATAGGGTGGGGACCTTAGACGGCAAGCTCCCCCCCCCCCCCATGCCATAGCACAATTTAGCAAAAATAATGTAAATGCACCACAGGATATTTCTTGACATTTGTACTTAGATTGAATGCTTATTCAACAGTTATGATTACACACAGCCATTTAGATTCAGCAGTTCCAAGTATAAATATTGACATAACTAAGGGTTTTTTTGTTTGTTTGTTTGGTTTTTTTTTGTGTTTTTTTGTGTTGTTTTTTTAATGAACAGGAAAGTTTCTATCTAGAGTACCCCATTCATAATGCCCTGCAGTACCACACAAAACACAGATGTTTTTGTGTGGGAAAAAAATATCTTTCAGGTCATGGGGAAAAAACATACAAATAAAAATATTTCATAAATGTGTATGAAATCTACTGTGATATATTCTTTCTTCTTTTCTTTATTTTATTCCTTCTCCCTCAAGGCATTGTTACATTTGTAGGGCCACAAATGAAAAAATGATCTCCATTATCAATAATGATTTAAATGAATAGTGTTACACTTTTAATATTTTTTTCTGTGAAGAAGAAACATACTTTTTTTTTTGGTTAAAAGGGCATTATTTGTTTATTCCTTGCTTGAAGGAATGTAATTGTTTTTCTTTTCCTTTTCACTGGTATATCAAGGCTTGCAAATACATCCCAGATACCAAGAAATAGGACTTTGCACCGAAAGAATACCAAGATCAATATAAACGAGTCTTCCTGTTCATAATTATCATGTATTACAAAAATGTCTCTGCATGAATGAAATAAAGTAATCAACAAATATGAACAGTTTTTTATTCTACCCTAGAATCACCTCTCACTTTGAGCAACATCAGTGTTAAATGTTGAGCAACATCAGTGTTAGTTTCAAACAGCAATGACAGTACATGCCTTGTGTCAGGCCTGCTTACAGTTGTATGTACCATTTCAAGATGTGCCATATAAACTAAACCACACATTTAAGTGCAAGCTAAGAAATATCTGTTCCTGCATTTGCCTTGAGGTAGAAACTCCACTGAGGTTCCAGAAAAAAAGAAAAATGCTTGCAAAAGTAGTCATTAGTAAAGATTATAAAACTGTTGGTATAAAGCTGTACACATGCTTTTTAATAGAAAAAGGTGGTACCATGCAACCACATCATTGATTAGGCCTACAAATTTGGTAGCTTTATCATCCCATAGGACAGTGAGTACTGTATAGTAATTTGAGTGCATTATATACAACCTGTATTGCAGGTGGTAAACCTAAACTTCCAGATGATTTAACCTTAAACTTGTGCTGAACCGAAAATCAAAAGTTCAAGCCTCCCCCCCCCACCAAAAAAAAATTTGATGAATAAATAAATAAGATAAAGTGAACAAAAAAAAAAATGTGTCCATGGACATACAGTGTACCATGGTGATGACATCATTCCCTATCACAGGGATTTGCTGCTCTTTGTTGATAACCTTTGACTTCCCAGATGTATTGAAATGGCCTAAAGTCAAAAAATTTGCCTAGATTATAATTACTGTCATGGTAACTGACGTTACATACTGGTATATGACGTTTCGGTAACTGACGTTACACATTTTGATGTGTTCATTTGACTCTACAGTAAGCCAAGTATCCTTATTTTCTGGTATTGAAAGGAAGGCATATGGGCATACATTAGAAATCCTAAGTTACATCACACAGCTCACTTTCTTTGATGAATAAAGTTAAAAATTCCTTGTTTTTGGTAACTGACGTTACATCCATCATTGCCAAACTAATTGAAAGTTTTTATAAAATTCTTTAAAGCAACCAGCTTTTTCTTTTTATCATGTGGTAAAAGACTCGTCTGGTAACTGCATGCATATAAAAGATTGTTGTTTAGAGTACTAGTAAAGTGGATTTACAGAGGGTAAATTATGTGACAATACACTCTTTCTTACCATTGAGTTATAGGCATATTTTGGCAGCCATTTTGAAAATCAAAATGGCTGCTTATATTGAAAAACATAATGATTCTTAAAACTTCAACTCAAGTATTATCTGAAAATGTATGGTGTTTGAAACAAATATCATTTTGAATTTTCGGCATCTGTGTCCTACATACCGTGGAATTGCCCATCAGTGAGAGTTTGAGCAAAATCGGACAATCCATTAAAAAGTTATGAATTTTTAAAGTTTCTGCTCAGTCACGGCTGGATGAAAAGACTACTATAGCTTGTGATGTCACATGAGTGCAACGATGTAAAGAAAGAATAAAGAAAATTCAACATATTTCCCCTTTTCTCGCATAATAAAAGAACACTCGACTTCTCTCTTTCAGAAGGCAGGGAGAATAATATTACCCTTAACATACGTCAGTAGCAAGTCGAAGAAATGTGCACTTTATTCAAAAAGTAAAGTTTTGTGAAATTCTCTTTTTATTTTCCGTATGCATGTGACATCATACACTGTAGTAGTCTTCTCTTCCAGCAGTGACTGCGCAGATACTTAGAATATTCGTAACTTTTCAACGGATTGTCTAATTTTCCTCAAACTTTCACTGATGTGTTCTACTACTATTGCTGCATTCTCTCAATCCACATGTCTGCGAAGGTGGACTTGTCCTTTAAGTTCAGAGTGAGGAGGGGAGGTGTGGCTTCTCTCCGAGTTCCCGTCAATCACTCTTGAGCTGTAAGTAGCATGCGCTTTGACTGCAGTGCGAGTGTTAATAGGAGCATGGTCTTTCAGCGAAGTGGTCTAAAAATCGCCCTAAACACCCAAAACACAATTGGAGGTCAATTCGTTCACACGACTGTTTCACTCCATAATTCTGGGAAAACGTGATTGAAAAACACCTCCTGACCGTCATTTGAAACACTATTGGAATCACAATTCAAATCCCCTTCCCTCAACGTGATTCCAGTTTGCATTCACATGGCAAGGATGCTTGATTTCAAACATGATTCTAGTGATGCATCAAGTTAGTTGTGTTTCAAATTAAGCATTTTCGATACGTGTGAAAGCAAGGAAAGATTCATTCCTGAGTGATTAAGAAGAGGTGTTTAAACAAAGGTAATCCGGTTGTTGCTGTAGAGTTCCTTTCTATGTTTACACTTTCAATATCAACTGTCAAGCACTGACCATATTTCAAAAGAATATAGCCTGGGAAATGAAACATGTTTATTATTCATCAGTGGAGCGCAGTGGTGCTTCTATTTCCTTATCAGGATAAAAGTATTGAGAGAAAGAAACAATGAAGAGGTAAAGGTTCATCAGAACATCAAGAACAAATTTATATTTAATCAGGAGTAACTCCTTTGTTCCCACAGAACTCGGTTTCCTGAGTGCGAATGTATAACAATCAAACATAGATCATATTTCAAGAGAAAATAGCCTGGGAAACCGAAAATAAAAATTTATCTTGTCATTACATTAAAGCAATTGAATGCTTACTTTCCTACTATATTGTAGAGAAGATACAGTATTAACCCACTGAGGACAGGCTGATTTTGAGACAACACACATTTCCCATAGACACCTGCCAGAGTATACATGTACTTGGGACTAGTCCTCAACGAGTTAGGAATATAAAACGCCCAAAGTTGGATACTGTCCTTTATTATGTCCTGATTTTATTATCCTATTATCTTGTTTAATATGCAGATTGTTTTGCTTCTCGTGGTAGCTTAATTGGAATTTGAATTATTTATCACTCGCAGATTATATTTTTATGTCACCTGGGTTGTATTCTAGTCGTAATAAGCACATGAAAACCACATTGCTAAAGTATTGAATTATTGAAGTTACTATGTCATCTGTGGATCTGGTAGTAAGGCATGATAAGCAAGAAAGACAAATTTATTCATTTATGATGATCATATTAAACTTTGGAACTTCCCTTTATTTTGCAGGACTCCTATCTTTAAGGTCTAGTCATGAATAATTTCATGGATAGAGCACTCATGCATTCCATTTAGCATTGTTTATTGATGATTTAAAAAAGGCATTCTATCCAATTGTCCATGAGATATTATATGTTTGTAGTAATTAAAAGGGTGTGTACAGTTCTGGTTGAGTTTTTTTTAGCTTTTAACATTTTGCGAGATATTCAGAAACCACTCTATGAGATGTAAGGGGGACTGCAGTTCTAAGGGGTATCAAAAGTTTATTCGATGAAAGTCGGTTTTGAAATGGCTGAGATATCTAAAAACAAGGTGAAACAAAGAGATCCTAATAAAGTTGTGGCATGTCGCCTTTTATTATTAGCACTTTTTTTGGATATCTCAGCCATTCGAAAACCAATTTTCATCAAATAAACGTTGAATCCTTCTTAAAATTACATGCTCTTTCATATTTCATAAGAGGCTTTTCATTATCTCACTTAAGAATGTTAAAAACACGAATCCCCACCTCAACCAGTACTGTACAGTTCCTTAACACAAAGTAAGTTTCCACTGTGTACCAGATAATTTGCCAAAAGAAGTGGCACAGTTAGCAAAAAGTGGATAAGAGTAAAAGACGGGATACATCCTTGCTTTTGACATTTCTTTGGCAGAATGCTCTACAATCTTTCTGCTCTTGGTGGCAGCTAAAATTGGTTGTCCTCAGGTAAACAGATAGAAAACTTCCTGTAATCTGCTGGAAGTGTGTCAAAGAACAACAGAAGTCTGGACCACGGGCCTCTCATCCATTTATTTTCACAATCTTTTGGTGGTTTCAAATTGGAGGGGTGTGCAGATAGGGATTGTAACATGATGATTGGATGGATGTCAGTAAAATAATTTTCCTGTGCATGTTTTATTGTCTTTTTTAACCACTTTATTTATTATCATTATTATGTTTATTATCATCATCATTATTATTGCTATCATTATTAATGATGATGATTATTATTATCATCTTCATCATCATCATTATTATTATTATTATTATTATTATATTATTATTATTATTATTATTATTATTATTATTATTATTACTATTATTTTTGTTATTATTCATTTTTCTATTTTCATTGGGGGAGGGGGTAATGTAATGCAAGATATTTTCATGACATGAAATTTTTGCAAATTGTCACTGGCATTCAATGCATACAAGTAGTTTCAAGACAAGAACTTCATCCCTCCCTCCCAATCTGTATGTGTTTCTTTGTTTGTTTGTCTGTATCATCCATAACATTAAAATCATAAACAATATTTACAATAGGACAGTAGAGAATATGACCTCAGTTCACAACATGACTCAAAGGTAAATAATGAAATCAAAACATAATGAAAAATGTATAAAGCATATCGCTTGTCGTAAAACTAACTGTGATGGATAGCCAATTTCTGATGTGATACATCTATTCTTCCATGGGGCCCATACGTGTATTCGGTGAAAAAAATAGTGAAACCTTAAATTTCAAATCATTCCCTCCACCAAGGATGAAGGATTCATTCTCTTTGCCATTTGTTTTTTGTTTGTTTGTCAAAAAGTTGTGGACAGATTGGGATGAAACTTGCAGGAAAAGTTGAAAATGACGCAGTATGACTGAGCTGGATATTGTTATGGATTTTTGAATTAAAAAAAAATCTTTTTGCAGATAGGGTCAATGAACTTGGGAGTTCAAGCTGTGCATTTGAGATTTGCATGTTATACGTGCTCTAGAAAGCGCATACTGTGTTTGGGCGAGGCGGTGTGCAGCTGGAAGCTGGTGACGTAGGCAAAAGGCTTCTATACAATGTAATTGGGAAATTGGACAATCTAGTTTAGGCATGATTGGTGGAAAGTACATTGTAGGTGCTTGGCGGAGTTCTGCACTATCAGAGTGCTTTTCTAGTTCTCGTCATGGTTATTTTGATGAAGTAACTTTCCACCATTCTGTTCATCTGATTTTACTGTGTTAATTTGTTAACCCCTGGTGTGCTTTGAGTGCTGATTGGCACAGAAATCCTTATATACACTGCAAAGAGATTGGTGTTAGATTTAATACCGCAGGTGTAAAACACAAACCAGTATCAATAGAGGACCACACAACAGGTGTAGAAAGAATGTTGTGATGGTGATTGAAAAGTGTTCACATCATGGTGTTAATTTGACACTGTAGGTCCTATTTTTGATATTGCACTGGTCTTAATTCAACAATGACACCACATGATGTTGATTTGACATTGCTGACCAGCATTAATTCAGTAGTATAACATCTGCCCAGTGTGAATAGGAGACCACACCAACTGGTGTCACTGTGGTCTATGTGTTCACATTTTTCTTTCAAAAATTAAATACTTTATCGGGAAGTTCTTGTTCATCTTGTTGGAGTTCAAAATCAACCAGAAGAACAGGAACTAATTACCTGTTGAAAAGAGTTTTATACTTGGAAGTGACACCCGAAGGTGTTGATTTAACACCACAAATGAACGTTGGAAATTTAACACCAGCTCAATGGTGTACATAGCATTGTACGCACTGTCCAAAGTCCATTGCCTACAGAGGGTGAATCTCAAGGTGGACATGGTTGTGAAAGTGTAATCAAGTCAATGTGACTATTAAATGCAGATTTACTGTACTCCAAGCTGTCATTTGCTCTGTTATGGCTCTAATAGCTTCCTGCACAATTGGATAATACGATGTGAAAGTAATGTTCATATTGAACGTGTATTATTACTTTCTGAGCTGTGTACTTGAAACTAAAGCTTTTGATAGAGAAAACTTACCATTGTGTACATTGAGAGTATTTATGGCTCTCACTTTTCATCCTTGCACAATGTCTGTTGTATGAAAACTGAAGGTGACAAGATACATTTGAAGGCTCATTTATATTTTATTGGATGGTAATGAATGGGATACAAGGGAATATTGCACGAGTTAGGGCCAATATTGCATGAATCAAAGATGAGTGCAGTATTGGCCCTATCGAGTGCAATACAGTATTCCCTCGTATTCCATGTATTAAAGGCACATGGTCCCAGTGGTTATAGTAAAATGCATACGCGGGCGCACGGCGCAAGTTTCCTATAGAGACCTGCGCTATCGACTCCTCTTTAGCGCTTACGCTGTGACCCATTTTCCCCGAGTCCGAAGAAGTCCAATCCACTGTACATAGTAGTGGTGCGATCACAGTTCAGCTCATGATTCGGCTGAGGGGGATGACAGCTTTTAGCTTTTTCTTTTTAAGAAGCACATGCACGCACCCTGGCATTACTACACTAACAGACTGCGTGATGTGCAGAGAAGACAACAAAGGCAATGTTACCTAGCAAAACCTACGCGCTTTGCTCTCGATAACAGCTCAACTTCCTCAACAGCAGTCTTCGTATCAATGCTAACGGTGATTGGCAGTATCATCAACAGCGCCCTCTACACTACTGGGACTATGCGCCTTTAAAGTCATCCAATATAATTATTATGTAGAGAGGACATAACTGTGAAGAAGTGTATACCATACTTTAACCATTGAGGACGGGCTGATTTTGCTACAACACGCATTTTCCATAGACACCTGCCAAGTATACTCAGGACTTGTCCTCAAGAGGTTACACTGTGAAGAAGTATAATATACTTTTTCTAGACTGTAGTCAAAACTGCATTGAAAAAAAGAGCAGCTCGCACTGTGCTTGCATATTTAAGATGTTTGCTTGCTTGTGAATTGTTAACAATTAAAGTACATACCAAGCTTTCGCCCACAAAGCAAGTGCTCGCGCAACTGAGGAGACGCTGGAATACGGGATATTATTGAACAGCCAGTAACTATGATAGCTAGCCTATGGAGGATTAATACATTTGCCGTGATGCATTTCAATCAATATGCTTTCATATTGAAAAGTAAAAATTGAGAGGACAACAATACACGTTTTTACCCCATCGAGGACAGACTGATTTTGCTTTTGATAAACACGCATTTTCCTTAGACACTCGCCCGAGAATACTTGGGACTCGTCCTCAAGGGGTTGATGTGCTGCTAAAACGTCCTACATAATACAGGATATTGTGACTGCAAAAAGGAACAACAAACAATTAGTTAAGAAATTTAGCTTGAATTGAAACTCATAGTACTGCAAACCAAATTGATGATAACACATTGATATCACCCAGTCACTTCCTTTGTCTCGCTTTTGTACTGGATGTCGAATGTTGACATCATTAATGATTGTGCAAGCATGCCCAGGATGAAGGGTGGAATAATTCCCGAACAAAGTGTTGATATCTCTTTAAGTTCCCTTGAGGTGTTGGATGGGTATCTCGCCTGTGTATTGTGTACGTATAGGTGACCACTGTACTGTGGCAGTAAACGCTCACTCCAACCAGGTGGTCTCGGAATAAGACTAGCCAACGACGCAAGATTACTCACTGACATTAGTAATCTGTCAGTCTAAGAATGGATGAACTCTCGTCATACCTGGCACCTATGTGCTGCCCCCCTCCCTCCCCCTCGCCCTTCTCCGTTCTCTCTGACGCAACCATTGACGACAAGAATTCCTGGTCGGGAGGAAACTTTGGATTTTTGTTGAGGGAGATGATCATGACGGAACTGGATGGTCCTATTTACAACGATATCGTTCCATGTGTTGTTTGAAGGTTTGCATGGTGAAGTAAATGAGGAAGAAAGATTTGCGGTGACACCATGTGTATGTAGTCCTTAATCGGATCGCTGTTTGGCAGAAGAGCCTAGAAAGAGGAGAAACGAAGAGGGAAGCGACATATGGGGGTTGTGAGGAGGGCAGAAAGTGAAGAGTGGGAGACAGTAATGGGCTAGAGGTTGAAGTTGCACTAGTGGAGACGGTAGAGAAAGGAACACAGAGAGTGGTAAGGAAGAATAGTGTGAGAATCAAGTAGGATGTTCGGACATCGTTAGAAGGGGAAAGATGAAATAGAAGGGAAGAGGAAGAGGAAGGAGTTGAATGTTGGAGAATCATCTATCTCCTATGTCCACGCTTCCCTCTTCGTTTCTCCTCTTTCTAGGCTCTTCTGCCAAACAGCGATCCGATTAAGGACTACATACACATGGTGTCACCGCAAATCTTTCTTCCTCATCGTTCCATGTGTTTCAGATCTGCTCGAAGAGAGTCTCAGGTGAACGAGTAGGATGATATGTTTGCCTATTCTCTGTGATCATCCCGACGTGTTCCTGCGTCCATGCCGTGAAGTGATCGAGGGAAGTAGATAAGGAAAAGTACCCATATGCGGACTGCTTACATTGCACGCAGTCGCCCGTACTGGTTTTGATTTGAGGTTCAGGAGAGAACAGTCAACATGCACGGATCGTCAACAGGAACTGTCAATATTAAACTCACTGCACGTTGTCAAAGGTATACAGAGTATATTGGGGTATCTCGCACCCCAGCATTATTGACGTAAGCATATGAGGTACCTATTAAGGTAGAGCCGGTGAAAAGCACAGTGCTGTTCGCAGGATTGCCTATGAGTTTTCTTTCGTGTCCATTCTTTGGCTATGATAGGAGAGAAATTTACTGGAGTTTTGTTTGGATATTAGTTTGCTTTTTGCTGGCTTGATAGCCACTTGTATTTCAAGGCCTTTAATATCCTCTGTTCTGGTACATGTATGCCATTTTATTACTGACAATTTGATGTACTGTATATTGTGGCAGAGCTTTAAACTGTGTATAAATCTTACATTTAAGTAGTTTCCCCAAACATGTACAAATGTGTGTGTTGTTCTCATCATTCTAAAAATGTGGAGATTGATCATGTTGACTACAAAGTTCTGTACATTCTGTTACAAAAAAAATTTAAAGTTTAAGGGAATTTTAAGAAGTCCTGAGTTTTGTGATCGATATCAGTGCATATTACCGTGGTGATGTGAGTAGACCTAGATCGATGTGTGTTTGAACATTGAATCTTTTTTTTTTCTGCTGGACTATGGTTGCATTTATCAACTTTCCCTTATTTAGGCATGTTTTGTTTCAGTAAAAAATTTCAAAAACATGTGTACAAACACCTTTTGGATAGTGTATCTCGAGTTGTTGCGTCATTAGTTGACTGTGTTGTGATTTGATGAGGAGGCCTTGAGACTGTGCAGCTCCATTGCTCAGTGTGACCCAAGGAGCGGAGATGTGTTGGTAGCAGTTGACATGGACAGGTCAGATCTACATGTATCAATTTCAAAACAACTGTGAGCTTATCATTAAACTCTACAAAAACATGTTTGCAATCACACTTTTTTGGGGGCATTTGATCAGAAGCACGTTTTTAACCCCATGATCAGAACAGCTTTGCATTCATCAACTGCCCCAAACTCCCTGAAAGTTGTTTGGAAATCTTAATTCTGCACTAGAAGTGAGTTGATAAATGCACCCTACCATGTACATTTAAAGTTCAAAACTAACTTTCTCAAGACCACACTTCATGTGGAGGCTAGCTTTCTGAGTACTTCTGTGAACAGGTATTTTGAAAAAGAATGAGACAAATTTATATCGTTGGAAAGTGCCAATCTTATAATTCAAATTAGAAAATGAGAGTTCAACCATTTTTTCCCCAGAATTTTGTGAAAATAGGTCACAAATGATGCATTTTGATGGTTGATTGCAGAATGCAGGGTTCTATACAGCTCTGCAGATTGATTTGATTATTGTTATTTTTGTGTGGGTGTAATATATTATTTCAAGTTTATAGATCATATCCTTGCTGTGAGGTGATTATTCAAAAGTCCCCTCATAGCACTGATAAAACTCTCAAACCCTCATCCCATACATACTGCTGTTTTTAGGTTACATATGTGGTGGTTTAATTAAACTACAAAACTTTTTTTTGTTGGTTGTTTTAATTCATCAAGACCAGAGAAATTGCTGGGAAGTGCCGACGTATTCCATTCCCTATTTATTTCGGGTGCTGTTTGTTATTCCAAAGGTTCGTTATTCCGAAGGTTCGTTTATCCGAAACACACAAATTCCCTATACCTAGAGGTTCGTTAATCCGAAAATGAAAAAGGGTTCATTAATCTGAAAATTTGAGGCCTTATTCTGAAGGTTTGTTATTCCGAAGGTTCGTTAATCCGAAAATAAAATAGGGTTCGCTATTCCGAAGGCTCGTTTATCCGAAATTGAAAAAGGGTTCGTTATTCCGAAGGTTCATTAATCCGAAAATGAAATAGGGTTCGCTATTCCGAAGGTTCGTTGATCCGAAATGATATAGGGTCCGTAACGAACCTTTGAAATAATGAGCTCTGTTTCATTTTTGGATTAACGAACCTTCGGAATAACGAACCTTATTTCATCTTCGGAATAATGAACCTTCGGAATAACAAACCTTCGGACTAAAGAACCTTCGGAATAACGAACCTTCGTAGTAACGAGCTGTAACCATTTATTTCATGAGTGTAAAGTTTGGCATGTCACTGTGATTCGCATACAGTTTCCCTATGGTCAAGCCGGTCAGCGGAATCTAGTCGCATTCACACGGACAAAAAAAAAGAGGGATAGCAATCTAATCCAAATACTGCAAGATTTTTTTTTTCACCCATTCCGACAGACAGAAATATCCCGCTAATTACCGATCACGATAATTTGTCAACCAAACTGCACAAGCCCAAAATCTTCCAAAATGGTGATCCTAGCCTCTGTGTTTGTATGCTGTTCTTTGTTCTTGTTTCAAATGACGGGATAAAATATCTCGAATTTTTTTGGCTCTAACTTTTAACAAATATCTCCTTGCCAAAACGTAGTTTCATGTTGCTTCACACTTGATCCACCACTTGTATAATTTACCCAACGTAGCGTTGCAATTTCTCTTATTCTTGTGTTTTCCAACTCTGTATAGTCAGGTGATCCCATCACTGCAAGCCCTTGAGGCTTTTAAGAGACACCTTTTTCTTTCACTTTTGACTTCACTTCTCTTTTCTTGTTCTTTTTTTTTTTAAGTCTGACTTTTTTTAAAAGTCTGACTTGTTACCACTTTGTTCTAGATGACCTATGTCATCCCTTTATGTATTATGTGTGAATTATGTTATATTTCATCTTTTTAACTGTATTATATTGTAAATGTTGAAAGAAATAGGGAGAGTTCTATACTCTCAATCAATCAATCAATCAAATTACGGTAATGATTCTAAAATAAACACAACATGTTTTTAGATTTGGATCGTGATGCTGATCACACTATTCAGTAGGATGTTCAATGTCCTGACAGGCAAAAATCTTGAGATTCGGACCATGATGTCAATCTTGAAATTTGCATTCCACTAATCCACTTCAGTGTGAATTCCAATTATAGTGCATGGAATGGGAAATGGCATTGTCAAGAGTCAACGTCAGCAATATTTGTGCATATTCTTTTGTTTTGATAACCATGCCAATGTTACACATGAGACTGGTGTTACTCTCCTGTACTTGCATGACATTGTTAATAATAGTTATTTGATATCCTAACCAGTTGACGCACCACATTTGTGGATAATGATACTGAAAAATGTACATGGTATATGTACAGTTGTTACGAGGCAATCAGACTAATAGGAAAAAAGTCAGCCATGCATATAAACACTTTTTCCATGGTGCAATGTGTATATGTATGTACCAGGTATCTTTCTATCATGATAAATGACCCAACAAATGAAGAGTCTGATGATTTGAGCATTCTGGATACATGAAAAATGAATTAAATGCAGGAAAGAGCTGTGAAGTGCATTTTGAACTCAGTATTTTCTTGCTTTCTCCTTAAAGCTTGTTATCTCAGCCAGACGTACCGGTACACTTGTAGAGCAGGGATAGATTTTTTGGACCTTTATTAGCAATATGTTTAAATACAGACAATAATCCCAATACAAAATCATGTGATGTGATAGGGCGTTTTTCAGACATTATTTTTCCATTGATTATCATTCTATTATTATTATTTTTTCTTTTTACAATGTTGTTCTTCCCTTTGGTTTCCAGCCATGATTTCTTCCCCAACTTAATTCTTCTTGGCACATACAACGTACATGTAAACAGTAAGAACTAGCACTTGTTTGTTGGCTTGTTTATTTGTTTGTTTTCAGCTATAATTTGTTGAAAATACTTTGCTGAGCAGCATCAAACCACTTGATTGGGCTAATTTGAATTCTTCTATACAGGGACACCTGAACTAAACTATTGTTTACTTTTGCACAATTCATACAAATTTTATACCAAAAACAACAGCGACCCATCAAATCCCCCAAATCACTTTCTGTGATTTAATGCTGTTCAGTATCTTTTGAACATAGATTCTATCATTGATGCTACAAATGTAGTATTTGATAAGGCAGATTAAAAGCTTCTGTTTCATTTGAACCTCATAAATGTTGATAATGTACAGTACCAGAAGCTTACATATTGGTTGCAGAATTGTAGGCCTATCTTAAACCTGTAAATTCCTGAATTTATAGCTGAGCCTGAAATTGGCAACATGTTCCTACTTCAACTCAGATATTTATACATTTTTGTGTGTGCAGATTATCACATTGCATTGCGTATAGTGATATTAGAAATTTTTTGTTGTTGTATCCTCACAGAATTACCAATTTTTGCAGTGCATTGCCTAAATAATCTGGGATGTGTATAAATGAGACTACAGGTGAATTGGACTACTGTAGGGCGTATTTACTATCTCCCCTACTACTGTACCCCCACTTCAATTGGTTACTATGGGATGTATGTAAATGGGACTCCAGGTGAAAGATAAAAATCTAAAGCATTCATCTTGACATAAGCTACATTGTGGGTTCAAAGTGCTCCTGTTATCACATATCAATCAGTGTGTGTCTCCAGGTGTGTTTCTTAACTCTTCAGTCCCCACAAACAAGATGTTTAACCTGTTGAGGACGAGTCCCCAGTATACTTGGGTAGGTGTCTATGGGAAATGCAAAATCAGTCCATCCTCAATGGGTTAATACACACTAGGTAACTTCATGTTTGAATGATGTGGTATGAAGTACCACAATGATTTGTTTGCACCATTCTCATACTCCATACCATGGTGATAGGTACATGTATTGTGGTCATTCAATTGGTGCTAACATCACAATCCGTAGTAATTCTGGCCCAAAAGTACACCTTTCTGAGATAGGCGCTGTGCATACGCATCTCCCGTAGGGAAAGGACCTGAATTTATTCACATAAACACATTCAACATGTGTTTCATGTGACTTTATGCAGGATGCTGGTTGCCATGGCGATGCAGATATTTTGAAACAGCGTGCCCAAAAACAGAACAAATGTGCGGATGCATGTCACCTTTAAAAATAGAGAGATCAGATCTCTATTGTCACTGACTCAATAGCACTATGATATCAAAAGGAACCTATAATTAGTTGATCCATCTGTTATAAAATACTGTAGCATAGATTGATAACTGAATGAATTAAGAATTGTTTTGATAGAGGTATATGATGGTATAAAAGATCAATGGAGTGTTTCTTCCCCGAAGTTCTCAGTATAGTATCACTTCATACTGGTAGGAAAAACCAAATTAAAGGGGGAAACATATTCCCCTGCAATAATGTGAAGCATAGGATGTCAAATCAAATCACATGAAAGATTGGTTAATTACAGGAATTTTGAAAAGCTTTAAATATGCTCATATCGAACATTTTATAATGTTCCCTTGAAAAATTTGCTTTCATTTCTGTTGTCTCTCCATGTGAAATTGTACAGTCGTTGTTTTCTTTTTAAACACTCAATATTTTAGAGGTTGTCGTCCTTTGAAATGAGTCTGCAGTCACCACTGCTTTAATAGTTGGGATAACTATCTATACTATGTCCCTTTGAATACTGGAAAGAAATTTCACTCTGACACTTCCGATTCCTGATGTTATGATGGTGACTTTTCTTGCAACCACAACTTTCATGCAGGGTGTTCAGACGCAAAAAAAAATGTATACTAGAAAAATATAGCTATAATACCAAAATGATATAGTTATATGATTAATTTATGCGTCTGAACGCTGACTAAGGAAACAACGTACAAAGCATCTGAACGTATAGCGACCATAGAACGGTATAACTGGGCGGGGCTTAATGGGAGCACGCACGAAAGGTGACCCCATAGCTGTCACTCATGACCATAACAGCATGCGCAGTGGGAAACCGCTCATCTACACAACGTTTTCTAGAATGGTTGAGATTAGGCCAAAAAAAAAAAAATTGTTGCATTGGCATAACCCGCCCGACCCTAAAAATTCCGCGGACTCCATGTTTTTTTATTTTTTTTTTTTGCTATCGATATCAAATATCTTGTTGATTGCGATCGTGATCGGATCGCACAAACCCGGAAGTGGAAACGGCTCTGGGGATATCGGATGTACGAGGGAGAGATCTAGCGCCTTGCATAAGCCTTCCTTGATCAGTACGTCATCTATTTCCAACACGGACGCGTACTCTAACAAGATTTATTCAGTGTATACGTAGCATTCAGACTGCGATGTATTGTGCACAGTTTTGCCATAGGTTTCTTGTGTGGAGAACTTACACGAATCTATATATGTGGACTGTAATAGAGATCGCCATGTGCGATGAAAAGATCATACATATGGGTCAATTTGCATCTATCTTTATATCTAAGTCAAAATAGTAAAATATGAAGTGAAAACACTCAGGATAGGGATTTCAACATCTTTAAATTCTGTGAAGGGGTATAATTCTAGTAATATCGGCCTCATAAATGATTTGTAGAATAGATGAACACAGCACATTCGGTGCAGCAGTTGTAACTGTTTAGTGAGCAGGAGTTTTACACGTAAAATGCAGGTAGCAAAAAAAAAAAAAAAAAAAAATCCGCCCGACCGACCCTATTTGAAAATCTCATGTTACGCCAATACAACTTTTTTTTTAGTACGTTGCCATGGTAACGGCATATTATGGGCAAAAATGGGTACAAATCTTGCGTCGCGAACTACTTCCTCAGTTTTCAACCGATTCCCATAAAACTTGGCACAGATGTGTGCCTTGGGTTGTAGATGTGCAAGACGTATTTTTTGACAGTACCCAAAAGTACGTTGCCATGGTAACGGCATATTATGGGCAAAAATGGGTACAAATCTTGCGTCGCGAACTCCTCCCACAGTTTTTGATCAATTTTTATGAAATTAGGTACAGATGTTCATCTGAATATGTTAATGTGCAAGACACATATTTCCGCAGTGGCAAAAAGTGCGTTGCCATGGTAACGGCATGTTATTGGTAAAATATAGGGCAAAATGCTTCATGGCAAAACTGCTTCATCAGTGTTCTTCCAATTCTCCTGGAATTCATATTGAATGTTTGTCTTAGGATATAGGTCAGCATGACACATTTCTTGACAGTGACAAAAAGTATGTTGCCATGGTAACAGCAAAATGATGGAAAATTTTGTGTTGCAAACTACTTCCTCAGTTTTTGCCCAATTTCCATGAAACTTGGTACAGACGTGTGCCTTTGGTTGTAGATGTGCAAGACGCATTTTTCGATTGTACCCGAAAGTACGTTGCCATGGTAACGGCATATTAATGGCAGAAGATCAAGGAAAGATCTTGCGGATTTAACTACTTCCTCAGTTTTTTGACCAAAGCTTATCAAATGTTGTTTTGACCAAAGCTTATGAAATGTTGTTTGACGGGGGTATAACCAGTCGCTGTAGCGACATTTCTAGTTTTTTTGGCCTTAGTGTCTGAACAGTCTGTCGGCTGTAGGATGATTCTTTGTACGTCGTTTCTTTATCAAGTTTTGGTATAAACTGGCTTGTGTCTGAATAGGGGGATATTGCTATTGGCACTGGAAGTAGCGTTGTTATGGCAGCTAGCTCATACATATACTGGTACATAAATTTGTAAGCATATTTTTTTTTTTCCTCTGCCAACCTGTACTTGCTTCATGCGATCATGTGATAAATATCCCATAAATGACAGACAGTAGTTCACCATATTCATCTGACATTTTAGAGCCTGTTTATTATCCTGTGAATCATATGGGTATGCAGTATGTACACAGTCTTCGTATATCGTACAATGTAGGTCTATGGTGTGAGGTACTACCCATTCAAAACACTGGGCCCTGTAACTTGAAACCTTGCAATTAATCACCCACCAAAGGAGCAGCTGATCTTTCTTACATAAATTCACCAGTCAGAGTTGAAAGTACAGTATTGTGTGGAATTGATAGTGACTGCTGTAGACATGTGACCTGCATTTGACTGCTGTGTCTCCATGTTAAACATGGTCATTGGGGCAGGCTTTTTTGAATGAATTGATTTGGATTATGATTTGATTTTAATACGTGGCTGCCAAGGAAGTAAGGGATGCTTGTCTCTTCATTTGTTGCCTTAGGACTGTGTACACGTAATGAATGGTAGCTGTGAGTATTCAATAGGCTTTCTTTAATGATACATTGTTTACTCCTTTCATTGTTTCACTTCTTTGATACATGAGACTGAATCTGGGCAATTTGTGTACATGAACCAGGTCAATTGCCACATTTCACATTTGATGAATTACTTTGGAACATTGTAAGCAGGGAAACAAATAGATGATTATTATCTTGCAATCTTTATATGTGTTATATTCATGCCAATGAGAAACCAAAATTAGCATATAATAGATTGGATAATGTGTAATTGACTCCTTTTTATATTAGTAGGCATTTATGTATATAAATTCAATACAAAACTACATATAGTCATGCCCGAGTAAAAATTGTTTAATATGGAAAGACTATAAAGAGCAAGTGTCTCATGATTAAACCTTGTTTCAGTTTTTACTTATTGGTAGTATCAGAACCTCTCAGTGTTTCTGTCCCAAATGTACTTTTGCAACAATTTGATTTCAGCTGGAAATAGTCAGTTGTTTTCAGTGTACTTTCATTATCAGAAACAAATTAGGTAGGTTCCTCTCTAATATCAGACTGTCTTTTTAGATTTGGTACCTTATCAAATATCTATCGGTAAATATTTGTATTTTTCCTTCAATTTGATGTTATATATACCTGCTTGTTTTTATGAAAACATGTAATATATCAATATTATGAAATGGGTTCAAGAATGTAGCCAATAGGAAGCGCTGAAATGAGTCACATGGGCGTTGTTTACTTTAGTACCATTGCACTGTGTGTGTTATCCTATGGTAAATTGCCGATCGTCACTAGCAGTGCGCACTCAATCAGTTGTTAAAAGTGCGTCGCGCGCTACTATACGCGCTGTCAATCCTGTAAACAACTTCTAGTTCGGGCTGCCGGTCGGCCTTTCTTGTGTGCATATCATAACATGTGTGGCGTATGTATACTTATAATACGTACAGTACTTATATGTGCGGGATTTCCGAGTGCGACGTGCGTAAATGTTTGGGACGAACATCTTCGGACATCTTGATCCACAAAGGTACGTGAAAAATGCTGTTAGTTTCGACCCATTTTATAAAACAAATGATGCACAGGATTATTTTGTGGCGTTAGTGGAGATGCAGCTCACTCTCGGGTATTTACAATGTAGTGCAACATGCACTCGGCTTCGCCTCGTGCATGTTTCACAATTGTAAATACCCTCGAGTATGCTACATCTCCACTAACACACTCTATCCTGTGCATCATTTGTATATTACAATATGTTTTATCATTTCATTCCCAGAGAGTATGATCACTAACAGAGGTGTTTGTACTTTATTGAATAATTTCCAGTCATGGACAGAGTTTCCTTCATGTGCAATTTACTCCAAAAAATATGAGAGTCAGTGAATATATGTCACAGCTGTTTATGTTGTACCAGGATAAAAAAAGAAGAAAAAAAGAAGAAGGTATGTTAACTACACAAACCACATAGTACACACACTGTAACTGGCCTCTTCATTCTTTTTTTTTTTCTGACATAATATAGAAAGTGACACACTGAAAAGGATTTAAGCGTAATGACCTTTAGTGCCAGTCATAGTGACATAGCTTTGCCAAGAGCTCTCCAAGTTGTACAGCCCCACCCCCTCTTTTGTTACCTTTAAAGAATTAAAGGTGAAGTTCACCATCTACAGGCTATTTCATTCTAATCATATATTCCGGTAGCAGTAATTGGCAAGTGGTAGTAGATTATTTTTGTTGAGGAAATTAGTGTTCTTGATACTTCCTTCAGATATTCTTTCAGTTTTTGATTATCAAGACATCTGTAACTTTTACTACTTCTGAAAGATGATGTCATGAAATGAAATGATATCATGTCTGACATCACTTTCCAGCATTGCTTTCGGGGAAGAATGGAAAGTGATAAGAGCAGTTTGAATAATTCAACATGACACCCAATTTAAAGCCGCCTTTCATGAAAAGTTCCTATGATAGCAACTATTCCTGGAATGACAATTGCCATGGTGACCATAAAAATACAGCTTCCTTGGCTGTTGCTATGAGAATTTGCCATTCCAGCAGGAGTTGGTAGTGTATCCTAACATCTTTTTAAAATGGGACCAAGATAGAGCATCTTCAATGTCAGAATTACAAGAATTCTATTCCTGTGTGAGATCTCACATTAATCATTGTAGTATGCATTTTATGAAAACTCTCAGGAGATTTTTAAATAATCTCTTCCAAAATTAACAAAGGTTTTTTTTTTTCTTGTGAATCACATATCCCAAGATATGCTCAAAACTGTGCAATGAAGTTTTAGTTTTACTGCCTATTTGTGGTGAGAAATGGAAGTACCATTAGTCTTTTAATGGATGTGGAAGTACTTTTTGTCTTTTAACCCATTTCCTACAGGAACCTGGTGGCCTGGGGATTTCAGAATTTAATATGGAATGAGTTAACGTGTCTGTATGTGCAGTCTATCAAAGACATAGCCCATTTGATACTTGGTGAAGTAAAGGCATGTTCTGCTTACACCATACATTTGTGAAGTTTGTAATTTTGCAAATTTCGCGAGTTGGGTTCTGTTCACTAATTTAACAGCATGCAAAAATATGAATTATGATCCTGGCGTGAATTTGATGTGCACATGCACACAGCCTTATTTTTGTATTATGGATAGTCCATGATGACAAATTTAGCCATTTGCAAAATTTTTGAGAACTCCCAATTTGCAAAACAACAACAACAACAACAAAAATGTGAACAGTAGTTGTAATTGTTTCTAGACTAAACCATCTAAAGTTATGGTTTATTGAGAAAAATAGCGACATCTTCTTTTGGAATGTAATATCAGGCTTTATTGCAAAATTTTTATATGGTCGGATGTTTTGTGATAAAAGCTGACCTACTCATAAACATCAAATGTGATAACTCAAACATTTTTAGATCACTGCTCCCAATGGTAAACAATATCTTTACGAGTAAAAACATGAATTGACCTTTCACTTTAAGGCATAAGCCAGAGAGTGCGTCCACCCCAAGGCCTACAGGTGTATGTGAAATAAGGAAAAGAGTTAGCTAGTCATTTGTGTACAAGGCGAGTGGTCCAGTCATTTCAACCAGGAAGTCTATTGATACGTTTACTGCGATTGGCATTGCTTTTCATTGTAACCGCCAGCTATTAACTGTGCACATAAAGGATGTCAAAGCCCTCTATCATCTGTTTAATGTTGAATACTTTCGGTGTTGACGTTTACGGAATAGTCTTCAGTGGCATATTCACACATGTACAGCTGTGCAGTCGTAAGTATCCATTTCTAACACACGGAGAGAGTGAACGTTTATATTGCACAGGCGGCTGGCCGACTTTGATCTAACATTGTCTAAAAAATGTACCTTGGTTTGTTTGGACTCGACTGGAATGTTGTAGAGTCTGTTTGGACCCTCTCACCTGGCTTGACGGAGGCTTTTCTCAAAGTGTGCCGTGGTGATTGTGGTTTTGGTATGTTAATTGCCAAGAATGATTTCGATGAATGTCTGCTGTAAAAATGGACAACTTTACTTTCGTGAGTTTCTTGCTCTTCCAATTGCAGAGATCAAAACTTGTTTTATAATCATGCGCATGAGAGTACTAAGTATTATCATTTTCATGTTGGGTCAGTAGATCACGACATTTGTTCAAATATTGACACTGTCAATTAGTTGAGGTTTTACAGAATTCTTATTTCTGATGTCAAACTGTCTTGTTTACTAATGGGTAGGCTCTATTAAAGGAAACACAGAAGACATCTATCATGCAAGAAGCTGTATTTCCTCTCCCTTGTGTTGAATGTCTATTGCTGCAATTTTCAAGTCAAGTACTAGTAATACTTTGTATTTAAATCATTTTTTTTTGTTAACGAATGTGATGATGTCCACTTTCCGAGCTTCCACTGACGTGTGTTACTCAGTACAGGTCTTGACATTAGTGGCCCACATTCCTGTGGGCCACTAAAGATTGACGTTGAGCCACCAAATTTCCAAAAGAGCAATTGGTTGAGCAGTCCTTGTTGGCACTTCTGATTGAAAATGGATTGGTATGCTTCTGTTCGTTTTGGGCAGTACATTTTTTTACTCTATTCCACCGACATTTCAGCTGTGAAGATTCTGGTGGCCCGAATGGGCCACCAGTGGAAAAAGTTAGTGTCAAGTCCTGTTAGTATGTTTTTGCATTAAAAAAATTGTCTTGTCACCCAAGTATTCATGTAAAACAACCATGTCTGTCTAGTAGGTAGTCATGTTGTTTTGCTATTAATGTGTTAAACCGTTTTGCATAATATTCACCCATTCACCTGTTACCTTCGGAATGGGGTGATTGCCCCTTAGCTTCAAACTCTGAGATATCGTTTGAAATAACTGATATTATGACAGCTATGTATAATATATTTGATTGAATTATCTTTTAAAATTTATATTTTTATGTGGTCTATTTCTCTTTCTCATACTCCTGGTCTTCATGCAGATGGTTTGCCGTGTGTCTGAAGTCATGATGACTCGTTCGTCCATTGACTGAGGTCACTCATGTGGAGGGTAGGTGTGTCATGACAACGCAGATGACATCACCGGTGACATCACAGCCTGTAGCCAATCACAGGCCTCCGCCGCTTGCCGACAAACCAAACGGCCGTCCATGCAACCTGAAGCTGAACTTTGAGGATGGGCAACTGCGGAAGAGAATTCATATGTTTGAGGAGATCTCACACAAAGGTAATCTTGTTCCTTGAAGAAGTTCAGAGAAGAAGCGATAATTCAAGGAAACTTTGTACCAATATTTGGATTATTAGGATATTTAGTATGTTATGTAACTACAAAATTTTGCACAAGCAAACAAGGCGATACATTTGTACATCTGCAGTATAGCCTCTCACACCCTGATGGGCATTGCGTGATTGCACTTGTGTAGTCAGTGTGAATAATATGCAGATAAAGTTGGGCCTCATCAGAATTATGATTGATGAAAGGTTGTATGGATTTCCCACAGACATTACCACAATGGTAAAACAAGAAATGGGCTACTAATAACATGTATTTTGTTCTCAGGAGCTCTGTTTGCAGTATGATGCTAAAAGAATAGCAAAGAAAATGGGATTCCATCAGGATTCGAAATCAAGACCTCAGTCTCAGGCTCAGTCTTAGACTCAGTTGGTGAGATCATTGGTGTAGCAATCCATAGATCTCAAGTTCAAATCTGACAGAATCCCATTTTCTTTGCTCGTTTTTCATTCATGAATTACATATTTTGTCAATTTCCCTTTGTTTGCAATGAAATACTTGTCTGTTCTTTTTTTAATAAAAAGAGGAAAAGTCTTGCATGATTTGTACTCTTCTGTTTTTGCCAATTCTTTCATTGAGTAAATTTTGATGCCATACCCATTCATCGCCAGGGAAATAAGTTCTAAACAACTTCACCCAGCTGATGCGCCGACCTGGCTCCAACACCAAGCTAAATCCCATTGCATAACAAAGACTGTGACATCATTACTTCGATACTCTATTTTCCCCCATCCTTTCAGCTGCTATTGTTGCTTCTCTCTTATTCTTTCAGATGAAAACAGTAATGGAAATGGAAATGGAAATGGAAATGGAAATGGAAATGGAAATGGAAATGGCCTGTGGTGCAGGCAGCCACGGGTGGTCAGTCCGGAGCAAAAGCGCTGGACGCAGTTGGACATCACCAACAAGGAGCCCAGTGGCGGCAGCAGCAGCAGAGAAGTGCTGAGAAAGAAGACCGCTCAGCAGACCATGCACGGCTACAAACGAAGCCCTGTGTCTCCGGGGGTGCAAAGGGCCCTTGTCCCACCAAGGAGGAGGGTGGAACTGAAGGTACCAGTGTGCAGATCGCCTGTCAACGGGAGGAAGATACCGGTCATAAGGCAGGACAACCTGTCGCCAGGTGCGGGCGATGACAGCGTGAGGAACTCGGTGCTTGCTCTTGTGAGTGCTTTTGAAAACGGAAAGTCGCCTTTGGGAGGCCCTGCGAAGAATCAGACCAAGACGCTCCAGTTTGCGGACAGAAAGAAGGCGGGGAGGCGGAACAGTGATACCATCAAAGTGGTTCCTAATGGTGGAACTGCTCCTGAAAACGGGACAGGTCTTTTAAAGCCGCCTCCTCTTCACAAGAGGAAGTCACGTAGCATGGACAGCTTGGTGCAGGAATTTGAAACGGTTGCTTCTGAACTGACACAAACCAATGTCAAGGAGAACCAGGAAGAAGAAATAGCAGCTCCTGATAAACCTGAAAGAACTTTTGCGCAGGATATCTATGATCAGAGTAAACTGAAGCCGGATGGTCAGATAAACTTTGACAGTATCCGACGTAAGCGATCGATGAAACGGGTGTCGAGGCCTCGCGCGACGTACGAAGACAGGAACACTATTTTGTTTTTAAAGGAGACCCTGTCGAATGGGCATCCCACTGCAGCGGATGAAGCGCACAAAAAGCAGCGGTCGCAGAGCGCCAAAGTAACGAGCGATCGCGCTGAGTACGAGCAAGTAGCAGAGGGCTTTGTGCCTGGCAGCAGCTGCAGCAGAAACTGTAATCACAATGGTGAGATGGAAAGGGAGAAAATTGACAGGACTGCGTTTGGTTTCGATCAAGGAACAGAATTTTTCCCTTCATCTCCCAAGGACTACCACGACACAGTGGTAGTGGAGAACAACAATCGGAGCTCTTTTCTGGATGTCTTAAAATCACCCGTCAGTAGGAGACCAAAATTACCCACACCTCCTCCTCCTCCTATGCACACAGCTTTGCCGTCATCTCTGGTTGATGCGAAGTCCGATGCTGCCCCACGCTTTCCATCTCCTCAAACCAAGGGTGTCATTCCTGTAGCGTTGCCAAGTGATACAAGCAAATTCAATGGAATATCCTCAGGGAATACCTCCAACCATCAGCTAAACCTTGGTGTCCATACCACCCAGGACCGCGTAGAGTACATGTCCCCCGAATCGCCGCGTCGCATGACAGACAGCGCCCTCATCCAGAGCCTCTCGCCCAGATCGGTGCGAAGGAAAGGCCACCCGAAGAAGGATTACTCGCCCGCTCAGGCCGAATATGCAGAGCCGATCACCATCAAGAGGTCCCTCAGTGACGAGAGCTTGGAGACGCTGCGCAGACAATCTCCAGTTCTCGACAACCAGGGCTACTCTGTACCTGGCAGCCACCTGTTGGTACCGTCAAAGGCCAACACCCTCAGGCCAAAGGTAAGGTCAGAGTTCATAGGTCAACACATGCTTCCTTTCTCGCATAATGCATCCAACAATTGTTCGATTTTGATATGTTTTGATCAGTATAACAATGTCTATGTCCTAATGACACTTTTTTTTTTCATCGACTTGAACGTATGATTGCTGTTTCTCCCCCCCCCCCCTTTTTTTTTTGTCCACCCTGGGTTGTTTGGACTGAATGTGTGCCTGCTCATGCATGGTTTGTATGATAGCAATTAAATAGGAATGATTTTTGTTCCTGTCAGTGTATACAGGCTTGCATCTTGGATGGTGGAGCATCTTCATAAAGAGTGTACATTTCTTGTCATGTGAATGCAATTACCTGACACATATTAGCACTCCTTGCTTTTATTTTTGTCACTGATCCTTGCCAATGGCTTAATTATTCAAGCATATATAATTTCTCCATTTTTGCAGAAAATTAAAATGATGTGGCCAATGATATTTTTAGTGCCCCTTTGATATCGTTACAGATGATATACGTCACAGTTTACTAATGCACTCGCATTTTATCATGAATTTGACACAAATATCATATGCACGCCTCTTTCATATGATTTAAACGTGTCATGTTTAGTTTATGTTCAGATCATGTTTAATTTTTCATGCAATGCAGTCGACATTGTACATCACAATAACAATTGCACAAAAAAGGTAATAACATGAAAGCTTCAAAGCCACCCCAGAATTGTACTAGAGGAGTGTTTTTCAGTGTGTGTGTGTGTGTGTGTGTGTGTGTGTGTGTGTGTGTGTGTGTGTCTGTGTGTCTGTGTGTGCAACAAATGGACATTAATGTTAAAGTTAATATAGTGAAATCAGCAGCTCATAGAAGGGACATATGTTGGAATTAGGATGAATTAGAGTGTGGAGTAGTTTGCCAGTCGGCCAAGTGTTGCATGTAGGTAGTAATGCAATATTTCTGAGGATGAAGATCATACAGATGTTGTACCTGGTAATAGTTTAGAAGCAAGACATGGATTTTTCCAGCACTGTAAAATCAAAGTCCATTCCTGTGTTGCCATGAATTCTCTATGTGCCTGGTGATGTCATTACCAAATGCTGTTTGAATCGTAACATCTTCTTAAATGCAGTCTTTGATATATTCACAGTAATGATAAACTTTTCATTAAATAGCACAGTTTGAATATGATGCTAATTTGTTTTAGTGCAACTTTACATTGTGAAATTATTACAAAAGCAAGCTCAAGAGACCATTAGAACTTCTTAAGATTCTTTGTTGAAAATTGATATTGAAGGATGATAAGGAGAGTTCTTGAGTAAAGAATGTTTATAGATAGTTCTATGAGACAAGGATTTGAATCAAGAGCTTTTACCCCTTTCTGTGCCAGGAACTTTGGTCAGAGTGTACAATGCTATGGGGTTTTCTGTGCCAGTCACCACTCATAGCACACACAGGGTTTAAAGGCTTAAGTGCCCCTATGATGAGGGGAAAGGATTTCAATTAGTTTGATACTAAGACTGAGTGCTTAGCTGTCATACTATCACGCTTGGATTAGAAAGTGAAAAATGAAACTTGCTGCAGAGTTGGAGTGCTATGTTATCATGTATGTTAAATATGTATGCACAAAGCAACATGGCACAGGATCAAATATCTCACACTGTAATGAGAACCAGCTAGAGTGATTTGATAGCCGTATTAAAGTAGTCGAGGTACAGCTGTGCGACCTGTAGACTCACCATTTACTTCAAGCTGTATGCTGGCAATGGGCAAAATGGAATGTTGTGTGGAACTCTGTTACAGGCCGGCAAACTTTCACGCAATCAGCTGGAAATCACACAATAATGCACCCGATTCTAATGCTCCGATGAATGAATGAATTCTCATGCAGAGCCTCCCAAAGTAAAAATTAAGTATTTAGAAAATAATGGTTGGCAGCCTTGTAATACTGATTATGATGCCTACTACACATGAGATTATTAAAAATATCTTCATAAAAGTATGTGTTTGATCAGATGATTGATAGTGAAGAGCTGTGCAGTAAAATCATACTTCAAATCAAGCAAGGTGGGATTGCATAGCAAGACCCATCGTTCAAGCTTTTCCCTTCTTCATGTAATACTGTTTTTACCATTCCTATCTGTTTAGCAAAAAACACATCTACAAGGCATAACAAGGGATTACTAATGAACTGATATGACTTAGGTTGATATAGTTAAAAACAAAAGTTGTTCTGTTTTATGATAGCTTTTATTAAATTTTCCAGACTAAAGCTTGAAAATGATCTGTGGTTTGCTTTATTCAATGTTGAGCAATACATTGCCACGGTAACTATTTTTTTTTTCAATAAAAAGCATACAAAGTCATTGCTGGTTGAGCTATTAAACTCCCTCTGTGTAAGGTGGGGGTATTAATCACATTGAGTGATAGTTCTAGCTTCTAACAGGCAAGATACTGGGCTTTGCAGTTTAAATGTGGTCAACAATGTGATAGACTGTTTAATGTCAATGATTATTGTATCGTACTGTTTTGTTTCGTTTGTATAGATTACATCAAGAACATGCAATTCAGCCTCTGGGCTGCTATGTATTTTCCTTTTGATGAAATAAACCAATATCTATCTATCTATCTATCTATCTATCTATCTATCTATCTATCTATCTATCTATCTAACTAGTTTATAAGAGATTAGGCATCCTACATATAATATGAAAGCTGCAGCAAGTCAAATTAAAAATGCCATAGCCTTGAACTGTAAAAGTAGAAACATTTTTGGCATGAAACCTTCACAAATTGCTGGTCTTTTTACGTCATGAGACTTTCGCAAATTGCCACTGGCATTCAATGCATTGTGTAGACAAAACCATTCGCGTGCATTCTACTTTTGAGGAATCTAGACTACTTTAATATGAAATTTGCAAAAATTTAATGCACACAAAAATTTCAGGTTGTACATTAATCAGGAAGGCTAAACATTTCTTTTTTTTTGGTTTGCTCTTGTCTTTAGTTGTTGAAACTTTGAGACCCAGACTGGGGTACCTCAACTTTTGAATTCATTGAACAATTATCAGATTATCCATTATACTTTTCAGCCAAAATATTTCATCTTGCATCTTTCATCTGTCTGCTTTTATAGTGTCTGTGACTTTGTCTGTGTCAATCTGTTATGTGTGTATTACATACATAGATTGATTTGTTGGATGCATAGAAAAGAGTAGAGTTCAATGATTCCCTTTATTTTGTCATGGTTGTGAGGTACAAAATACCAGTTTATGAAGAAAAACTTGTTTTAGTATAAAGTACAATTGGAGAGTACAATAGGCCCTTTCACAGAAATCTTATGTGTGTGTGAGTGTGGTATACCATCTGGTGTTTCTTTATGACTTTCTCTCAGAAGAAAAAAAAAACCCAAAACAAAAGACAGAAACTGATTGCTTGTTCATGCATTATTGAGGTGTTGGGAGATTCTTTTTTGTTGTTGTTCTTTGTGAATAGATATATCATTTAATAATATTTAAAAATATGTTGTGCCCATCCTGAAGTAGCACTAATAAAACATGGTTCAAACTGCGCACACTGTTTACTGCAAACCTCAATTTCAATCGTTTCTTGCATTAGAATTATATAAATGCCAAAGCAGTACCGACCTGCCAGCAACTTTTACTCTTATTTTTTTTTTATTGTTTTGCCTACACCCAAGATGGCTCTTACTTGGCTGTGCACTCCTGCCTATTGATATGAATTCATTGCAACTTTTTTGACTGTCATTGGTGCATTAAAGGACAAGTTCACCTTCATAGACATGTGGGTTGAGTGAATGCAGCAATATTAGTAGAACACATCAGTGAGAGTTTGAGGAAAATAGGACAATCCGTTAAAAAGTTATGAATTTTTGAAGTTTCTGCTCAGTCACGGCTGGATGAAAAGACTACTAAAGCTTGTGATGTCACATGAGTAGAATGATATAAAGAAAGAATAAAGAAAATTCAACATATTTCCATTTGTCTCGCATAACAAAAGAACACTCGACTTCTCTCTTTCAGAAGGCATGGGGAATAATATTACCCTTAACATACGTCAGTAGCAAGTCGAAGAAATGTGCACTTTATTCAAAAAGTAAAGTTTTGTGAAATTCTCTTTTTATTTTCCTTATATAGATGTACGCATGTGACATCATACACTGTAGTAGTCTTCTCTTCCAGCAGTGACTGCGCAGATACTTAAAATATTCGTAACTTTTGAACGGACTGTCCAATTTTCCTCAAACTTTCACTGATGTGTTCTACTAATATTGCTGCATTCTCTCAATCCTTATGTATATATGAAGGTGAACTTGTCCTTTAAATTTCCTCTCTCATCTGCCAGAGATCTTCTGTGGTCCAAAACACTAAACATGCAGACTCACTGCACACCATGGACAGTATTGTGTAGACAATTAATGGCCGGATCCCCCTTCATGTCAATAGACTTACGAAGCCATAAATATCAGGACAAACTGACTTCGCGGGGTCGTGTGTGATGGTACATGTACTTCCTACCTACCTTTGTGTATCTTTGCCCTGCAAAACCCCCTCTAGTAATGGCTTTAAAGGGATGGTACAGTATTGGTGGAGATGAGAATTGGGTTCTTAACTTTTTGCGAGATGTACCAAGAAAACACTTATGAAATAGTACAGAGCATACCATTTTATTACTAAAGAGGAATTCAAAGTTTATTTGATGTATAGTGTAAATCGGGTTTGGAATGACTGAAACATCCAAAAACAAAGTAAAACAATGCGGTCGTAATAGAGTGTGGGCCCCACACTTTATTAGAATCGCTCTTTTTTGGATATCTCAGCCATTTCAAAACCAATTTTCATCAAATAAACGTTCCATTCCTCATAGAATTACATGCTCTTTCATTTTTCATGAGAGGTTTCTCATTATCTCACCAAAAAATGTGTAATAGAAAACTGAAATTAGGTCTCAACCAAAACTGTACGATCCCTTTAAAGATTAGCCTAATTTCTGCTTGTTGTCTCTATCTTTCTCTCCCCCTTTCTTCCTTTTGTTTTCTCTCTCTTGCAATCTTCACATTTGGAGGGGGGGGGGGGGGGGGCTAGAGGGAGGCATTTGTTTTGGAAATTGTTGAGATAGCCCCACCTATCTTTCAGGATTATCTTGGACTTACGTGTGGTAGGGTAAACAGGATTTTTATGGTGCTGAGCTGCTATCAATGGCACTTCTGAGTTGTAGAATAGTTATTTAGAATTTAAACACGTAATCTTGGCTTAACCGGCTGAGGACGAGTCCTGAGTATACTACGTTGTATAGGGTTAGTATCTATGATGGGTGTTGTAGCAAAATCAGCCCATCCTCAATGGGCAACCTAATATTCATTCTGTGTTTTTTTTTTCAGGTCATGGTATGATTGAAAGCCAAATAAACCAACCACATCCACACAGCACTAATGATAACCTGTTTTACACATTTAGTGAATCTGACTTACCTGACTTTAAAGGACAAGTTCACCTTCATAAACATAAGGATTGAGAGAATGTAGCAATATTAGTAGAACACATCATTGAAAGTTTGAGGAAAATCGGACAATCCGTTCAAAAGTTATGAATTTTTGAAGTTTTTGTGCAGTACCCGCTGGATGAGAAGACTACTGCAGTGTATGAATAACTTAAATGTCACATGCGTACAACAATATAAGGAAAATATAAAGAGAATTTCACAAAATTCCATCTTTTGAAAAAAGTACACATTCCCCTGACTCGTTACCGGCAAATGTTATGGGTAATATTATTCACCCTGCCTTTAGAAAGAGGCAAGTCAAGTGCTCTTTTATTATGCGAAAAAAGTGAAAATATGTTGAATTTTCTTTTACATTTTCTTTATACTGTTGTACGCATATGACTCACAAGCTGTAGTAGTCTCCTCATCCAGCGGTTCCAACACAAAAATTAAAAAAATTCATAACTTTTGCATCGATTGTCCAATTTTCCTCAAACTTTCACTGATGTGTTCTACTAATATTGTTGCATTTTCTCAACCCTTATGTTTATGAGGGTGAACTTGTCCTTTAATACCTATGATGATGCCCAGTACATCAAAGGCTTGTAGAGGGCCAGGGGGATGTTTCATAAAGCTGTTCGTAAAGTTACGCACGACTTGCGAGCGACTAGTGATCAATTCTTGTGCTGAATTATTGAAATTCTGATAAGTATAGCACATCAGAACTGATCACTAGACACCAGTCGCTTGTAAGTCGTTTGTAACTTTACGAACAGCTTTATGAAACGGGGCCCAGTAGCAGTATGTGTGTACATGTGTGTGTCCCATTGTGGATCATCTGACATGTATCACAAACACGTACACTTTGTAATCCTATAATAGTCATATAGTTCACTTGTCCTTCGGGTCATTTCTTCTCTAGTTCAATGGTCCTGTCGTATCAGTCACACATCTGACAGTCCATTATTGTAATGAGTCATTCGTTCCTGCTGCAGTGGTCAGACTGGATTTACTGTATTCCTTGAAATAGCACTGGACTGGACAATGGGAAGCAATAGAAGATCTGCGTTGTACTGCCCATTTATGTGACTCACATGTGACCGCTTGCTTTCTGAATATCCGGTAAATCTATCTTATCTGTAACCTCTGATGAATGTTCAAAAAAGTTTTCAGAAATGGTGGGATGGCAAATTCAGTGGGAGAATTATCAAGCCATGTGTGTTTAGACACAGTCTTGTAAATCCTTATCATAAAAGATTGATGGTATGGAATGAAGGAACCTTTATGTTCATGGAGTCTTTGACTTTGCTAGCCTCGACATAAGGCTGATTGTAGAATTTCTGTCTCATTTTGTTTTAGTTTTGACACTACCATACATACTGTCTGATGCAGTAAAGCCAGAAACATTTGCATCGTGTAACTTCACAAATTGGAGCCGTCGTCCTTTATTGGGGCACTTTCGAAAAAACTTTGCTTCTTGCGGAATTTATAAAATTTTCATGCACGTGAACTTCATTGGTTATAGTTTACAGTACTGTTTCCAGTTTGGAAAAAAAAACAAAAAACAAAACAAAGAAAATATGAGCTGCATGCCTCAATACTACTTGGGTCTCTATTATTGTGCGGATATGGTTTTTCCTCTCAACCCTGGTTCATAGTATAAAAATGGCAGCACTGGAATAAATTAAAATGGTAGAGTGCTCTATTCTTTCTTCTCTATTCTATTCTTTCTCATAAAGCTAAAGAAACAGAAACAGAAAAAAAAAATATGCTTGAGAATAATTAAGTTAGCAATAAGGGGATCTTCTAATCATATAGGAAGAAAAAACTAAGTTCAAAGTTTAAAAGTAAAATGTTACTACATGAGCTATCAAGACACCCCCTCCCTCACACTCTCTCCTCCCTATCTTGATTTCTACTTAGGAACCTTAACCCCTTACAGGGGAAATCCAGTCCAAAAATACAAAATGTAAGTTAGTCTGATAAAATAGAGTAAAATGTCACGAATTCAATAGTAAAAATTAGACTGAAATCGGATGAAAAATAAGGAAGTTATGAAATTTTGAAGTTTTTCTTTTTTCTGGAAAACAGTTCTTATGCAGTGGATATGAATATGCAAATGAGTGAGCTGACCATGTCATACCGTCACAATTTTCCATTGATTGTGTAAAAAAAAAAAAAAAATGACGAAAATTCAATGTTTCTGTCATTGAAGTCTAAAGCATGATGTTATTCCTGGTTGAATAACTTCAGAATAGGTCAGTCAGAAATATCAGGATTTGAGCCTCAGGCATAATTGTGTTTGAATGAAAAACTGGAAATTCAAAAAATTTTTGTACAATGTACAAACTATACATGGCAAGTTATGAGGGTATGACATGCTCACTTTGCCATTTGCATAAATATTAACCGTTCAAGAACTGTTTCCTGAAAAATAAGCAAAACTTCAAAATGTCAATGTAACTTCCTTATTTTTCACCTGATTTCGATCAAAATTTTACCATTGAACTCATAGTATTTACTCTTTCTTTACTCAGACTAACTTATATGTAGACTGGATTCCCCTAAGTTATGGACGAGCTGATTTTGCTCAAACAAACATTGCCCATAGACACCT
The DNA here is from genome assembly GCF_040938485.1 of Diadema antillarum. Lineage (NCBI taxonomy): Eukaryota > Metazoa > Echinodermata > Echinoidea > Diadematoida > Diadematidae > Diadema > Diadema antillarum. The sequence continues at coordinate 162,484 of NW_027272736.1, forward strand.
GCCTGGGTAGGCCCTATATTCAGGACTAGTCTTCAAAGGGTTGATAGTGCATTTCTCTCTAAACCGGCTGCAGCTGTGTGCTGCCTGCCCTATTATATCCTATACCGTTGGAGTACTTCAAGGATTTGGACTGGTTGTGAGTCAGTGCCATATGAAGTGAAAAAGTGAAGGAGGCCATCTATTGGTCAGGTTTAGACAGTCATGTTGGGTTATGGCAGAGTCAGTGGAGTTTACCATTCATTGATGTCTCACGTGCTGTGTAAAAAGAATGAATAATAATAATGCCATATTCTTTCATATATCTTTAAATGTGTATCATGTTTATAATTCATTGATGCCACTACTGTTGGAGAAGCTCTCTACCATTGTCAGAGACTCCAACCCAAAGCACCTTCTGATCTGGAGATTCTCCCGCCTGAAACCCCTAGCAAACGGGAGACTCCAAGTTGATGTGTGCGAAGTGCAAAGTTCCTAGGGTTCTAGATGCTCTCTGGTGCTATCTAAGGCTTTACTGTTTTCAACATACAATAGCAATAAGTAAGAAATCCTTTCCAACGGGAGACTTGAAGCCAGGGCGGGAGAAATGAAATCTCAAGCGGGAGAACAGGAGATTTTGCAAAAATGGGTTTTCGGCGGGAGATCTCCCGTCAAAAACGGGAGAGTTGGAGTCTCTGCCATTGTTAAGGGATGGTCTGGATTTGGTTGAGGTGAAGATTCAGCTCTTAAAGGGATCATATATAGTTGTGGTCGAGACCTAACTTGGGGTTTTTAACCTTTTTTAGTGAGATAATGAGAAACCTCTTGTGAAATATGAAAGAGAATGTAATTCCCAAAGGGATTCAACGTTTATTTGCTGAAAATTGGTTTTGAAATGGCTGAGATATCCAAAACAGAGCTATTGTAATAAAAGTTGGGACCTACCCTTAAATAGTTTTTTTTTTTTTGTTTTAGTTAATTTTTCTTGGATGTCTCTGCCATTCCAGAACCGATTTTCATCTAGTAAACCTTGATTTCTTCTTAGAATGGTATGCTCTGTATTATTTCATGAGTGTTTTTTGTTTTTTAGTATCTCTCAAAGATTTACAAGCCCAATCCTCATCTCCACCAATACTATACCATCCCTTTAAATTTTTCAGAGATACTTTATAGAAGCCACTCTATGAAATGTTAAGGAGTATACCATTCTAAGAGAAACTGAAAGTTTATGTGATGAAAGTCAGTTTTTAAATGGCTGTGATATCCAGAAACAAAGTAACACAAAGGGATCCTAATAAAATGTGAGTCCCAGCTTTTATTGGGATGGCTTTGTTTTGGATATATTCTCAAGTATTTCAAAAACAATTTTCATCAAATAAACCTTGGATTCCTCCAAGAATTACATGTGCTCTTTCATATTTGATGAGATGTTCTTACTATCTCACAAAAAAAGTTGTAAACCTGAAGCCCCATCTCAACCAAAACTATACCATCCCTTTGACCTGTTAAGGTTGAGTTCTGAGTATACTCGGGCAAGTGTCAATGGGAAATGCATGTTGTAGCAAAATCAAACCATCCTCAATGGGTTAATATGAGAAACAGAACAAACAAAACAAAACAAAAATAAAAATAGAACCTTGAACAAAATCTGCTCAGGCAGCACAATGTTTTCTGAACATAAGTTTCAGAAACAGAATGTTGTAAATAAATCAAATTCATTGTAATGGACCTGTGCCAGACTTTGCACAAATTTTGTGGTACGCATGGTACAACCTATTTTCTATAGGCAGTGTGTTGAAGGGTATCATCCTTGCCTTATACCATGGAATTAGTATTAGTCTGATTATGTGATCCTAGGCATACTTTTCTTTTAATTCATTAAACATCCCTTTGCAGATATCAGGAGTAAATGGGTGTACATTGTATGGATATTTTACATGATTGGTATACAATGATGAAATGTGGAAGAAATCAAGGTAAATGCAATCTTGGAAATTCCCCCACAAAGAAAAAAAACAACCCCAAAAGCAGCACATCACGAAGTCAATATCCTCATTCCTCTGGTAAAGCCACAAATTTTATTAAAAAAAAGCCCACAAACAAACCTATAGAGAAACAATTAAAGGAAGGCTTCTAGCTATAACCTTGGCCAGCACAGAAACTTTGTGTTCTCTATTAAACTGGAATGGCCTTTGTGTGTGTGTGTGTGTGTGTGTGTTTGTGTGTGTGTGTATTTGTGTGTGTGTGTGTGTGTGTGTTCAAAGTCACCTTATAGAGGCACATACAAGTGTACACAATGGTAGGCTAGTTGGGTTAATAGCAAACTTTGTGGCACCTCCGTGACTATTTTCCACTTCTTTCGCTTCTGGAGTCTGCTCCCGAACTTCCGGTCCGAGGTGGTAGAACAGGATGCGGGGAACGAACGAACAGCTCACGGCAGGAAGCTTACAGATAGGGTGACCCCTAGATACCACGACCCCTTCAGTGCAGGACTTCCCCTCTTTTATTTCATACCTATTTTCTTTTATAAACTCATCCATTCTGATGTGGCAATGCCAGTTTGTACTTCCTTGATCTATGTTAAAATGGTCAACAACTACAGAAACAAAACTGTTACGAGTTTAACAACCAATTGTATCGCAAGGTATATCCAAGAGCGTTTGTACCATGGTATATCTATCCGTTTGACAATGACACAGGGCATAATGGCTCTCAAACGTGAAATGAGGTTTTGCTGAACGTACTGTATGATGGTACAGACCAGGATTTATACATACACCTCTCAAATGTTGAAGGTGTAGAATTTATGCCTTTCTTTTAAGTGGAGAGGATACTGTGGACAGCTTTGGTTGGATTGTTTGTTTTACCAACCAATCTCTGCACACGCTCTTTTGCCTGAGGCTAGCAGGACTGTGTATGGACAGAAATTGGTTTTGATTCATATTTATATATCGATGAAAAGTGATCATCTGTGCTGTTATTTTACAGTCTCTCCACGGAATGGACTGTTTGGATATTTCTGATCTTAGAACAACACGGATGTTGGACTAGCTTTATGTGGAAGAATCTTTTTGGTCATTCATATGTTGGGACTAGTTTTATGTATGTGGACGCACGCTTTTCTCAGTCATTTGAATGAATGGTGGGACAAGTTTTAATGTGGACTCATTTTCTTCAATCGTTTGCATGGTGGAACTAATTTTGTGTGGACCCTGGCAGTGTCATTCACCATCATTTGAACAGTGGAACAAGCTTTATGCGGACACATTTGAACTTGCTGGAAGGCTTACATGTTTAAAGTTACTCATCTGTACACATCACGTGACATATTAGCTTCTGGGCTATGTTTTACAGCATGCCTTGTCAAAAGCAATTTCAACAAGTTATTTCTTTTAGGAGATAAAATATTCAGTTGTCTCATGTGAGCAAAATGCCATATCACAGCAAGAAGTTTATCCAAAATATCATATAACTGTGGTTGAAAGCAAAACTTGATTTTATAAAAAGAGAGTGTAGGAAGTGATTAAGCAGAGATATAAAGATAAAAAGGGAAACAGCTGTATTCTTCAGTTGCCGATGCAACATCACATTGAGGCCCACAGACCTCAGTCCCTTGGTTTTGGTTCAACAGTGATATATGTAGTATGCTCGGAGATTTGGTCCATTTTGGCAACAGTGCTGTACAAATTGATGCCATGACGTTCCGACAGAAATTTTCCCCTGAAACGCGGACCGGAAACCTGTGAAGCGTGCGCCACAATCCATTCCTTCTCAACATCAGTGCCGCATTCTGGATTATTACGTGGAATATACGTGGGAATATTTAAAAGAGTCATTCTCCAAGGGTTGTGCTTCATGTTACGAATGCCGTCAGACTAAAGTGTAGTTGACTACGAGAGCAATGACTGCCTGCTGTAGTGTTGCCTGTGCCAGTGACACATTCTATTTTGTTGATGTTTAGTTTTTAACAAGTTTTTTGAGATATAATTGGTGAGATGATATGCTATTTCCTGTTGTATCATGTATACCCTTCAACCACGTGTACATGTTAGGTTAGGTTCTTTTCTAATAAGGAACAGCAAATGCACCTGTAAGTGAATATTCTTTTTCTCCCCCTGGTTGAATGATATCTTTTTTACCTGTACTGTAAACTAAAATCCTGAAGCAAGCACTTTTGTTTGTTTTGTATGAATCTAGTGAAAAATAAAAGTATATCCATGAAGGAAAAATTCATGGTCTTTCTTTCTCATGATATGTCATATCACTATCAAGGTCAAATCTTTGAACTTTGAATTATTATTTTTTTCGAAATATGATTCTACAGATAAAATTGAATTTGAGAATGCAGTTCTTTTCTCAATTTCTGAGATAGTATCTTTGTTAATGTTTAGAGAACTACTTCGTAGATATAGTGAGACAGTATCGACTTAGGTGTGACATCAGAAATGATGTAAGACAGCTGATTCATGACATAAAGAACCAAATTGATATTGGAGAAGTGAGGATTGATCAAATCGGAATGAACTATGTTCTTTGATGACTGTGTACATAATGTGTATATAGATACATCCTGCAGCGAGCCATGTTTTAGTGGAGCTAGTCTTCGTTCCAGTCACAGCCAATGAATTGCCCTTAATGTCCTACATGTGAAGCAGACATAATACAAGATGTATGTGTTACAGACTGCGAAGTAGTCTTGTTCCAGTTACAATGAACAAAATGCCCATGATGCTGTCTAACTGATTGTAACTTGCAGAGAGCTGTAAATCCTTAGAGGACTTTAATGTACAAGCAAAACTGTGATGCAGAAGGCCATGTTTACCATGAAGAAGTAATCTTGTTCCAGACCCTGTGAAGTCTTGTCAGCCCCGCCATGTCACTTGGGAGCTACATCGAGGAAGAAGATGAAGAGGAGGAAGAAGATGAAGAGGAGGATGCCATTAATCTTGCCCTTATTCTTGTAGGTGATAATCCCTCTTTTACATACTAAATCTCATAATCTAGACTGTAGTGAGGGTTTTGATCTCTATTAAGCTGCAGTCAAACTGTTGCTATCGAGTATACCAATCAATTTTACAGTTTCCTTTAGCCCTGACCATTGGAGAAATATCAGTTTGCTGTCCTTGTCAACTAGATTACATGCCATGAAGCAGCTAATCTATTTTGTAAACATTTGTTCATTAATATGGTGCAAAAGTCTTAAGAGATTGCACATCTGCAGCTCTCAAAGCATGGTCCAAATACCTCCAAATGAAGAGTTTAATTGCAAAATGTGCTAAGTGCCATTTTTAAACATTTTAAAGTAAGTCCATCTTCAGATAGAGCAAAATAAAAATTTCGGGCGAAACCTCACTTGTTGCATAACAAGGATTATTCTTGAAGTTATGATTTAAGAATATCTTATGTTAGCGTATGATTTTCTGTGTTTTTAGCAGGTTTAATCACAAATATCTCATATTGACAAGAATAGAGTAAACTCATTTTGCAACCAAACTCTTCATTGCTGCCCTTTTAGATGTATAAGGGTTATAACACCTTTTGAAAGGGAGCTACTCACTGTTAACTGAATTTTACATCTTCTGTAGTATATTGAAGGTTTGCATTATAGTTTTTGTTGCAGGGGTGTCGGATGATCTTGGCATATTCTTCAGTTCCCCCAGGCACTATTGCCTACGATTGACACAATGTCCATCTGAATATACTGTTGATAATCTTCAGAAGACAGCAGTCATGAAAATTCAGTTCATGCAGAGAGAGAGAGAGGGAAAGAGAGAGAGAGAAAAACCCTACCAAATTATTTCTTCAGTTTCTGTTCAACTTTCCTCATGAATGCACCCATGAAGATCACCAACACTTTACCCTCCTTCATCGTGCATGGATTATTTTCTGCATTTCCATGTTTTCAAACATTATCATTGAATGTGCATGTTGCATTTTGACAGTGCACAAGAAATTTCAACAGATAGTCTGCCATATTTTTGGGTAGACATAATGCCAAATGTCTATTTAATAGCATTTGTATTTTGCATTGTGTTTAGAAAGGGCTTACAGTTTGATCATCTAAATGATAGTATGGATAATTAGGATGTAATATTCTCTTTCTGTACTACTTCTGATGTGTAATTTCTGACATATTCCCACTCCAGTCTCACTTAAATGAAGAAAAATTGTACAATAAGCATAGATCTCTGTAAAACTGTATGTCCGCATGGTTATAGACTCCTATTTCCTGTTTCAGTTTCATTTCTTCCATTCACTCTTGCCACTTTTGTCATTTTAGTTTGTAGTCTCTTTTCTGTTTTCACTCTCCATATACTCCTCATACTTTAATATACTCTTCTATATACACTCTTGAGTCCTATTTATTCTTGTGGATCCTGTGTTTTCTTTCTTTATTTATATACTATGTCAAGATGTCTATTCAATCATCTGTCACTCTCTTCCTCATAGTCTCAAATTCTCTCTATAGTTACGTTCACACGCAGTTGCCAAACTTGAAGTTTAAATCGAAAACTTAACTGTCGATGATTTGCTCCACTCATGAATTCACGACGCGGGTTCACACGCGCACGTAAACTTAAAGTTACAACTTACAAGCAAATCCCACTCGATGGTTACATTGGAAGTGCATAGTCTTTGCTAGATGACCTTGTGTCCATACAAAATAGCGCAGCTGGAGGTTGACCCCGGATGTGAATGACAAGCGAGGTTCACGCTAACTCACAAAGTCGTTGATTATTGTGTCCACATGGAGCAAAACTACGAGTGGGAGCCCCTGTGGCTCGTGGAGAGAGCGTAAACCCTAAGATGTCTCATGGTTCTAATCATCAACTAAACTTTAAGATTTAACTTTCGAGTGCGTCCACATGGTGCTGAACTACAAGCCAATCATCAAGAGTTCAGTTTTCGACCTAAACTTAAAGTTTAGGAACAGTGTGTGAACCTAACTTGTGTTATCTCTCCCTGTCCTCTCTTACTAATACTATCACACAACTCACCCTCCTCTCCCTCTCTTGCTACCTTGATTTGTCCCTCTTTCTTTCTTCTCTTCCTATTGACCATTTCATTTATAAGACAGGTTTGCAATCACTGTGAGCTGCAATAATTATCATTACCATGGCAACGATTTCAGTACTCACAGTTGATTGGTTATCCCTTGTCTGCCGCCACGGTAATAGTGATGATTGCAAACCTATGAATTGTCTCCTAGGTCTGTCTGTCTGTCAGTCTGTCTGTCTACCTTTCTGTCACCTTCTGTCCCTCTTGTTTCTCTATATTTATCTATCTGTCTCTCTCTATATCTCTCTTTAAATATCTCTGTCTTGCTATATTTCTCTTTATATATCTCTGTCTTGCTGTATATTTCTCTTTATATATCTCTGTCTTGCTGTATATTTCTCTTTATATATCTCTGTCTTGCTGTATATCTCTCTTTATATATCTCTGTCTTGCTATATATCTCTCTTTATATATCTCTGTCTTCCTATATATCTCTCTTTATATATCTCTGTCTTTCTATATATCTCTCTTTATATATCTCTCTCTATATATCTCTGTCTTTCTATATATCTCTCTTTATATATCTCTCTTTATATATCTCTGTCTTTCTATATATCTCTCTTTAGATATCTCTGTCTTGCTATATATCTCTTTATATATCTCTGTCTTTCTATATATCTCTCTTTAAATATCTCTTTTTCTTGATCTCTCTTTATATATCTCTGTCTTTCTATAGCTCTCTAATTCTCTCTCATATATTTCTTTCTTTTATATATCTTTCTGTCTTTTTCACTCTCCCAATCACTCCTTCCTCTGTCTCTCGTGTTTCTCTATTATATATCTGTGTCTGTCTCTCTTTTCATATATCTGTCTTTCTATATATCTCTCCCTTATATCTTTCTTTCTCTATCTTTCTCTCTGTCTGAACACCTGTCTTTCTGTCTTTCATGTAGTATTTTGTCATATCTGTCATGTCCTATCCAGGCGTCTATTTTTCATCCTTTGTTTGTGTTTCTATTCTATTGTGTTTCCCTTTCTGAGTATAGAACTACTTTCACTGTTTGTAGAACCCCTCCCCCGCAAATGTGTAGTTTGTAACAACAAAGAAACAGAAGAAAAAACAAGGAAAAATGATGAAAGAGTCAATAAAGAGGAGAGACAGTTATAAAAAAAAAAAATGTAGCAGACTGTGATAATGCGGAGTCATGCATGTGTCCATTATCATAATGATTCATCTAATCCTACAAAACTAAACTCATATATGGTAGTACAAGATGAGTTTAATATGATCTTTTATTTAATAGAAAAGTCACATATTGTATGTGCAAATCATCTCAGTTTAGATCCATATTTCATTTAGTCATTGTAAATAGATTTGCAGGTTTTCATAACTTTTGTGCTTTACAGCTGTCGAATTGACTAGGTTTGCTTGCACAAAGAGTCAGCCTGTGCATGTTTTTGTTTTATCTTTATCATTTGTGAATAGTTCTCTTCATTCAAGGTGTTACATGATTGTAAATTTTCTGACTCGAACTGAAATGGCTCATTTCCAGAAGAATGAGGCCAAACTTTTCTAGACCAAAATAATACCTCTGTGAACAGGGCAAGCATGATGAAACATTACTTGCCCCAGGACACATTTTGCTTTAACATAGTGTAAATTGTAGTGTACATTTCTTGGTCGGTAGCACCCCGTTCCTAGGTAGATTCTGCCCCACTTTATATAATGCATCAATTTCTGCTACCAACTTGCCACTGCTGCACAAGTGCATCCTGCATTCTGTATCATGTCTGTTTCGTGAAAGAGTACAAATGTCCTGTCTTGTGTGTTTCACTAGCCTCACCTCTCATTTCTTTGTCTCTTTCCTGTCTTATCTTCTCCTCCTGATGTTCCTGGTGGTTGGGCTCTCTTCATCTATCTTGACTTCTTGCACTGCGGAAAACAAACAAACTCTTGTAAAAAAAAAACAATTGCAAACAACCGTCATCACATCTTGCTCCGCGAAAAATCGGCATATAATCCACTAAAAATAACCTCACCCCCCACTTCACCAATGGGCAACGCTGCAACTCCGCAAAAACCAAAAACCTGGCCACTCCGCTCGCGTAGTCCTCGGCAAAGCTGGTGGTCGAACATCGCCCTCATTCGAACTCAATTTCTCAGCCCATACTCAGGCAGGAGGATTCACCCCCCAAACTGCCCGATCAGCCTGGAATAGTGCGGTCCAGGGATAATGGGAGGACAGCCGACTCCACTAATGAGGAAGGGGTGGCAAGTCACGATGGGCGGAGGGAAGGTGGATTTCGTCAGCGGAGTAAACTCTTGACTGTAAGTTCATGGTTCTCTCTTTTTTCCCCTCTCTTTTCTTCATGCACCTTTTTTTTTGTAATTCTCTCTACAAAACATTATGCAATCTACAGTTCGACCTCGATTATCTGGCCTCCTTTTATCCGGAAATCTCTATTATCCGGACGCATTCACGCAGTGAAGGGCTTTTTTTTTTTTCATCCAAATATTCAGAAAAAACAGTGACTTTAAACGCAATTAAAATTTCTACAAAACTCTCACGATTTACCAACAATATTCCCGACAGAACTAACATAAATTCACACCACATTATCATCGTAAAAGCAAGGGACTACAAGTTTGTGCAGGCTAGCAGAGATTACACCACCGTTGCGGGGTACGCTACCTGCCTAGCTGCCAGTACACTGGGACGGCAGCTTGGACGGCAGCTATATACATTAACATTGTGTCTCCCATATCCGGCCAATTCGCATCCGGATGAGCGCCGGTCCCGATATGGCCGGATAATCGAGGACGAACTGTATTTCTCTCCCTCAACAGATTAGTGCATGTACTTGTGCATCATGAAGAATGCAAACTATACTGTGAATATCAAATGTTAATTGTTGAAATTTGATATTGATTCATCTAGTGGCAGGAACTCGTGGACATCTTATGAAATCAATGCTGTGGATCAGCTGAGCTATAGATAGATAAAACCACAGGAGAAAGAGAGAGAGAGTGTGTCTTTTGTGGTATCTCAACAAAGAGCAGGGCATTTTATCCTGCACTGTATGCTGTTAAAGGGATGGTACAGTATTAGTGGAGATGAGAATTGGGCTTTTAACTTTTTTTGAGATACCAAGAAAACACTTATGATATAACACGAAGGATACCATTCTATGAGGAATTCAAAGTTTATTTGATGAAAATCGGGTTTGGAATCACTGAAACATCCAAAAACAAAGTAAAACTAAGCGATCGTGATAAAGTGTGGGTCCCACACTTTATTAAAATTGCTCTTTTTAATATCTCAGTCATTTCAAAACCAATTTTCATTTAATAAACGTTGAATTCCTCATAGAATTACATGCTCTTTCATATTCCAAAAGAGGTTTCTCATTTCACCAAAAAATGTTAGAAACCTGAAATTAGGTCTCAACCAAAACTGTACAATCCCTTTAAACCATGAACATTCATGGCACAAGACTTCAGTGAGTTAGAGCTGACAGCTTTTTTTCCCGGCATGAAACTTTCATGATTTTCCAACCATTAAAAAATTATGAATGATTATACTACATGAGTACAAAAACTTTTATGTGCCTTTTACTTGTGCAAGTAAGAGGAATTCAAAGATTAATATTTGATGTTTTTTTTTTAATGGGTTAGATATCTGAGAACAAAGAGGTCCCTAATAAAGAGGTGGAACCCACCTTCAATTAGGACCACTTTGTTTTACATTTTCTTTTGATATCTCAACCATCATAAAACTGATTTTCATGAAATAAACTTTGAATTCCTCTAGGATTGTATGCTCTTTACTATTTCAAAAGTGGCTTTAAATCATCCAACACATAGTTAAAATCTGAATCCCCCAATCTCAACCGAAACTATACCATCCATGAGAAGTTTGAAGAAAATCAGACAATCTGTTGAAAAAAAAAAAGTTTATTAAGTTTTGGTGCCACATTTGCTGGGTAAGAAGGTTACAGCAGCTTGTGATGTCATAGTATTTAGGTCAACAATAAAAAGGAAATGGATAGAGAATTCTTTATATTTGTATTTTCATTTTTTCAGCATAATGAAAGGTGAATGAGTGTAATAGCCTTTTCCTGATTTTGATTTGGACAAACTGAAGAAGATATTTCCAAAACATCTTTTATCCCACCTTACACAGGATTGCAAAGATGATTACCGTTTCTCTAACCCTCTGTGTGCCATGTTTATTTTCTGTCCATTTTGGACTGTAAAAACATCGGTGTTAGATTTAACACCATGGGTGTTAAATCTAACACCGATCAAACTTCAACAGAGGACCACACCCACAGGTGTAGAAAATGTATTGTGACGGTGTTAAAAAGTGTTCACCTGGCACTTCGTGGTGTTAATTTGACACTGTGGCTGGTGATATTTTTGACACTGCGCTAGAGTTAATTCAATAATGACACCGCATGGCGTTGATTTGATAAATGGGTGGTGTTAATTTCAATGGTATAACACCCATCCAGCTTCAATAGGGGACCACACCAACTGGTGTTACTGTGGTGTAAATATGTTTACACATTTTTTCAAAAATCAAGTACTTTATCGGAAAATTCTTTTTTGTCTTGTTGAAGTTCAAAATTCACAATAAGTGCAGTAACTAAGAAACTATTCAAAAAACAATTTTAAATTTTGAAATGACACCCGGAGGTGTTAATCTAACACCATGAATGAGCACCGGAAATTTAACACCAGCTCGGTGTTTCATATTTAACACCGGACTTTTTGCAGTGTGTGTGTGAAATTTGTGTGCATTTGATTCATTGACATAAAAGGGTTATTAGACTTTCTCTTCCATGTGTTAAAAATGCAGTCTTTAATTGACATATTCCTTCCTGTTCAATTGAATGCAAAATTACCTTTTGCGACGTCATGTATTGTGACCCGAAGGTCGTACTTTCATTTCTTACTGTGCAATAATATCTCAAACTAGGCCTTAATTGATACCCTCTCTAAAAAGACTAAATAATGATACTTTCAATACCATAAGAATTCAACCATTTCATGAGTTAAAAAACTTTCTTTTTTATTTTTTTCTCCTTATACCTTCCAAAACTTAGAGGTTATCCCATTATGATTTGATATTTCCAAATACAATTATGATATCCTTATTGACTGATAATGCCCTATTGAAAGAAAACAAAATGGGAATTGAATTGTCAGGTGAGTTGTGAAGAACTCTACATTCATAGCCTTTTAGTGGATGACTTGGCAATAAAAGTTCATGACGTAATGCTACTAAAGATGAGTGACGCTGTTCAGTTTTAGCGGGCATGTTGCCCTTTGTGAGTGCAAGGAGGAAGACTGTGTATTAAGAATAGGAAAGCCAGCTCTCTTTAAGGGCACTATTGAACATTGTAGTGATTAAATATTTCAAGAAAAGAATACTCAAGCTTTGCTGAAAGCTAAATGTTTTTATTCAAATGAATGGAGTATTAAACATGCATTCATAAAGAAGGGTTGAAATTTGAGATGTCATTATATCAAGATGTCTGAAAAGACATCAACATTGGTATGCTAGTAGACCATTTCAGAAAGGATTACTCTTTAGGACAGTGATAATAATATTCTAAAATATATAATATATTACATAATATATGATAATGATAATAATATACAGGTGTATAATATATTATATAGAAAAAGATTGATTATGGGAAATATTAAGTACCGTACTCCTGTCAATTACTATTTTAATATCAAAAAATGAAGATAAGAGCAGAACTATTTTTCATAGAGCATATTTTTTTACTCCATCAGAAACAGTGGTGTGTAGTAGGACCAGTTTTATAGCTCAGGTTTTGGGAACTTAAAAAGATTGCTAAACAGTGTCTTTAAAGCTTCATGCTGCTGATCGGCTGTAGATAGGACACTATGACTCAACATCAAGAGAGGTGAAAGACGGGGCATCAAGCCCTGTTGGTACTGAACACGCTGCGGGCTGATGATGCTAAAAATTGTCGAGCCGTTTGGATACCACATGTACGTATGTACCTAGTTCCCACCGGATTTTGCCCAAAAAAGGGAGTTGATATTCCAAGTGTGCTTGACTTTATATTGCAGAAGCCCTCTCTTGAACCAAATGCCTGTAGATTTTAAATGAAACTGAAATATTAAGTGGGTTGAGTGGAAGCAGCAGTATTTAGTAGAACACAATAGTGAATTTTTAACAAAGATTTGACAATCCTTAAAAGATGACTCAAAGAGAACAATGCATGGATTTGGCTCTTGAGGTCATTTCAATTCTGACAGTCCATTTCCCATTATTTCAGGTGTTTAGAAATTTGTCACTTTAATTTTGGATATTGTGCCCAGTTCTCAATTCTGTATGATGTTGGCATGGTGGGAATCTTGCTTTCCAAACTGGCATCATGACCATGTTCACTGGTATGCAGCACACATTTTTGTTTTTCCACAGATTTAAGACAGTGAGTGTATTTATGAAAATTCACAGAAACACAGTAAATCGAGTAAGACTTGCCCTCCTCCCCCTCCCCCTTCCCCTTCCCCTCCTCCCTCTCCCCCTCCCCTGACTAAAAAGAAGCAACTAAAAAGGGTGATTCTCTTCTTTTGTTGTTTAGCGTATTTTGAGTAGTCATATGTTCACACAATCATAGAATTGCATTTTCGTATCAGTTGAGCACAAATTCTTCCTCCAAGAGTATAGATGCTATTTGCTGTCATTGTAAATTCAAATTTGAAAGGGAAATCAAAGTGGCGACTTGATAACATTTTGGTTTGTGCAATTGGACTATGTATGCATACTTGGAAGTTTTGTTGCAGTGTGTGAATTATGCATTTCGTTGATGCTCCAACAGTTTAAGCAAGTATGTAGTAACCTGTTCCATTCCAAGTTTTAACAGCGCCAGAAGAATTTGTCTATGACCCACTAGCTTTTGACAGGCAGTCGGTCAAACTTGCCTTTGCTCAGCCTCCTTTTATACTTTTCTGACAAGTCATCAATATTAGATATGAACATGCCTATTCACACTACTATCAATCATCGTCGTTTTCTTTTTTGAAAATCAGTTGCTTTACTAAAGGACAGTTGTGCATCAGGGAGGCTTTTCTTTGCAGAATCTGCCTCAAAAAGTACAAATTCATTTTCTAGAAAGTGAAAGTGCTTGTTACTCTCTGAAATCAGCAGTTATTGGTAAATTCTGTTCTGATTTTATGCAGACTCACAAAAGTTTAATCAGTTGCCCAGCTACTCTCTCTCCAGTATGAGATGTACAGTGATATTAATCAGAGGTGCCAATTTAAATGCTTGGAAGATAAACATTTTTGCAGCGGAATCCTGCCAGAAGTAGATAGGTTTATGGCAGGCATGTACGTCACAGAGTGACTTCTAAAGCCCGCCGCACACTACACGATTTTGCCCCGATTCACCGGTCTTAAGACCTTAAGACTAGAAGTATGACGTCACAGTCTTGCCAGTTTCCAGTCGTACGACTGGGTCTTAACGCCAGTCGTAGAGATTTGACATGTTGAATTTCTACGACTGGTCGTAGGCTTTCAGCCATTCACAATGCAGTAAAATGCAAGCGCACGCAGTGCACACTGCGCGCGCTTTACAGTCGGGTCGTATAGTGTGCGGTGTCTGGTCGTACGACTGGTCTTAAGACCCAGCTTGGCTTAAGACTTTAAGACCAGTCTGATCGTGTAGTGTGCGGTGGCCTTAACATGACTCGGTGTTTTCTTATGGCATCCTTACTGTGACTCTACAGAATGGAGGCAGCTGCCAGGCTGCACATAGATCACGCTATCAGTAGTACCTGCAACCATTTTTCTATCAACCCGTTGAGGACTGACTGACTTTGATACAACACACATTTCCCATAGACACCAGTCCGAGTATACTGGGGACTCGTTCTCAATGGGTTTAGAACGGTGATGTTAAAGATCCTGTTTATCTTTGGAAGCAGTGATTAATAAAAATGTTCAGGATTTTGTTATATCACTCTTGATGCATACTTAGGTCAGTTGTATCACAAAACATCCTATCATATACAATTTTTGCAGTAAAGCCTAAACAAAGGAGATATCACTATTTTTCTCATTAAACCTTGATAACTGTAGACAGTTTAGTGTGGAAACGTATAACTATATTGTTCACATTTTGTATAATAAACAATACTTAACATCGATTATACTGCTTCAAATTTTTACATTAGTTGTTTCTTACCCTAACACACATTTTAGAACTACTTTGAAGCACTAATGCTGCGATTTTGTTTCATCTGCAAATGGTAAATTATGCCTATAACCATGTGTATCCACCCCCAAAGTCACACAGTGTCTTGGAGAGAGAGAGAAAAAAATAGATACAGATAGAAGAAGAGGGAGAAATATAAACTGAGTGAGAGAAAGGGGGATTAAATCATATATTTCTCATCAATAGAGTGCCAGACCTTACATTGATAGAGAATCTATTTGATTGACACAGACATGTATTTACGGAACATATAAAAGGGAAAGGAAAATGATATATTGAATTTACAGTTTAATGTACACATACAAAAGATAACATAAATGAGAGAGAAAGAGTAAAAGAGGGCGAGAGTGAGAAAGAGAGCAGTTATGTAGTTTCTCATTTGTCTGTCATATACATGTGAGAAGTATGAGATCTATAAAGAAGAGAGAGAGAGAAGGATACAAATGAAGTTAATTTTTAGTCTAATGTAGACATTTTTTATGAGAATTTGACATAAAAGAATTGTATTCGTAATGCTTCATACTACATTGCATCTTCCCATATAGATAACATTTGCTCACTGTTTGTTTTATTTAGTTTTTTTTTGTGGGGGGGGGGGGGAGGGGGGGCCTTGAGCAAAAAAGGCAACAAGTTTAATATTATGGCCATTCAATGATTTGCAAAAATGAAAAACGGAAAAGGTGAAAAAATAGAAATCATGGACGGGTTGATATTACATGTAGGAAACAGGAAGTTTCATTGGGAAATTCAGCTCCCAAAACAAAGCCGACAGTGAGTGCTACATTATGTGAGGGTGAGATTTTTTTGTCCTCCTACACAATCACTACCTCTTTTTTTTTACTTTGTCATTGCTGTTGTTGTTGCATTTGGTCCATTATCTCGTATTGTAATTGAGGGGTTGTATGTACCTTGTATCAATCTGTATGAGTTTCCCCTTGCGTGAAATCTCTCTAGAGGTACTCTGCCTACCAAATGACGGAAAAATGCCAACAAGGAAGTACCATTGTTCCGCCAAACCTACGACAGGCACACTGGCACAAAATAACTGCGATGATTGCTCATGCAGTGCTTTGAATGTGGATAGCCCTGTCTTTGGCGCAACTAGGACTCCTCTTTCCATGACCATGGGGTGTAGTTGGGAGAAGTTTAATGCGTAGGAGTTACCAAGTCCAATAGCATCATGGGAGCTAACTCACAGGTGACTTAATAGATCTGGGAAGCATCAAGACTGCGTTTACGAGAACTTGGTGCATCACTGAAAACATCCCTCTCCATCTCTACCAGAAGAGCAGAAAAGACGACATAGAGGGGGGACGATGGAGGTGAAGGTGCAAATGTGCCCCTTTGAGGAAGTGAGTATCTAACCATGGAATGGGCTGGTATTTTATCTGGTATCACTGCTCTGCGTTGGATCAGTGTGATGTAGGCTGCTATTCAAAATCGCAGGCTCAGTTGATGACCGTACATTACAGTGTCTAAAGGTAGTCTTTGCATTAAAGCTACAAAAATTTCTGTCATGACTCTCAAAATTTGCGTCATATAGGGAGATTGAACTTTACAAAGTAGGTGTCCTTGTTTTAGAAGGGTCAAATTCATTGCTCTTGTGAGTTCACAAAAATTTCAGTCATGACTCAAAATGCACTTCATAGCAGGAACCTCCAAAGGTGGATGTCCTTGTTCTTGAAGGGTAAAGTTCACTCTCTTTGATCAATTACAAGTTTTGTGTAATGGAGTCAAGAGCTATGCATGATGTAGAAGTAAACTGTGCTTGACATGATTCTTCTCTGTTATTCATAGGTGCAGTAATAACATGGTGCTATCTCTCTCATGATTATAATGTTATCATAGGTCTAACTCGCAAATCCTCCATGATGTAAATCCATGTCTTGAAAGTGTTGCTCTGTATGACAGTACCTGCCTTCCCTAGCTTTGGCTCTTCTGAGCATGAGGTTTGCTATCACACCACCACTAAACTTTGTGTATACATGTTATCAATGACAACTTCCTTCACTGAAGGGAGTTTAATACTTAAAAAAAAAAAAAAAATCTATATTTATTTATATCTTTATTGAATTTTATAACAGTTGCATGTTAAACAATTTAAAGTAGATACGATCAGAAAGCACAGTATTCCATAATGATACTGTAAAAAAAAAGGGAGAGAGAGAAAAAAGAGAAGACAGAAAAGGGAGGGGGGAGTACAATATTGAAAAATAAGAAGGGGGGGGGGGGGGCTGGCCACAAGTATCATTATGGTCCTTTAGGACAATATCCTAAGCAATATAACCAACAAGGTCATGATATAATATGGTTTTAAGAAGATGTTTCACAAAATTCAAAACGAAATGGTGTCGACAATGACTGTTGTTTTTAATCAGATGAGTGCAGTGCAATTCAGTTTGTTTGCAATGCAAATGTGCATAACATTAGATTGTTGTAATATTTATAAATGCAGTACTAAGCATTTAGTGTGTCTTCCTAGATTGAGACTAGAACATGCCTTGTTACAGACACAAATAGTGTTTGTACACAAAGGTGTCAAAAGTTGCTGACACAGGTTTTTGAAAGAGATTCTTGAGTGACCATCTTTCACAGGCTGTATTTCAGTGCAAACTTAAAGTGACAATTTATTATTGGTGGAGATGAGAATTGGGCTTGTAACTTTTTGGGAGATACCAAGAAACCACTTAATATGAAATAGTACAGACCATGCCATTCTTTATGTAGAGGAATTCCAAGTTTATTTGATGAAAATCAGTTTTGGAATGGGTGAGACATCCAAAAACAAAGTAAAACAAAGCGAGTGTAATAAAAGGTGGCCCCCACCTTTTATTTGGATCGCTCTGTTTTGGATATCTCACCCATTTCAGTTCCTCTTGGAATTACTTGTTCTTTCATATTTCATAAAAGATATCTCTCCAAAAATGTTATAAACCTCAAGTTAGGTCTCAACCAAACTATACGATCCCTTTAACCTGTCACACCTGATCAGGGTTTCTTGTTTTTACAACATCTTCTTTTAACCCAATACCTAGCGTAACTGTAAGGAGTAGAAGAAGGGTTAACCTAGCTTTTTCTGTTTGAGTCAACATTGCTTTTCTAATGTTGTCTATTGTCTCCAGAGGCTGTGAGCAAAGTTCAAGTAGCACTTTGGAAGTTAAGCCACGAAATAATGACTGATTTCCGAGGTTCATCTCTCCTAGAAACCACATACACATTTTCCCCATCTTTCTTGTTCAGTTTGTGTTCATATTTGGTATTATGGTCGCTGGCTTCACACGTATTCACCAAGTATAGTCTGATGTGTAAGGCAAAATTTCTCTCCAGGATATGGGATAGCTGCCTGACTCAAAGATAAAATGATGTTGAAATTTCCGATGTTATTTTTAAACCAGATAACACTGTCATTGATTCTAAGTGGCTTGTACAGATTTTGTTGACATTTTCCCTGTCACATTTAGAAACCTAACCAATACACCCCAAATGACCTGGGCTAATTACTTCTTGAATGAAATTCCTCGCCATGTATAAATTGACTTACTGTAAAAGTGGAAATTTTTGTGCAAGTAATATTTCATTCTCAGTTAGGTAAGATGAATTTCGCATGCTTTGATAGTTCCGTGGTATCCAAACATAAAACAGAAATACATGCAAGATGCAAACCATTCACATATTTTTGTTTGTGTGCTAGTTTCATATTGCATAAAACATAAGGGAATTCCCTCACCACAAAAATGTCCACTTTCACAGTTTGTATTATCAAAATGCTGGGATAAAATAGACAGAATACATATAGATTGATTATTGGAGTACTGCAAAACAAGATCTTTTCACGGCATGAAATTTTAGGGAATTGGAGTCATCAGCCTTTTTCACTGCGTGAAATTTTTGCGAGTAGCCTCTGATGTTCAATACATATAGTGTAGACAAGAACTTTTGCGTGCATTTTATTTTCGCATGCATTTTATTTTCGCGAATCTTGGCTCTCGTAACATTCGCGAAATTAACATGCACGCGAACATTCCTCATTTCAAAGTAACCTCTTGTCAAAGGCCATCTTAAGTACTCAGCAGTGTGTGAAATAAGCAGAGTCGAATGGTTGTTGCATAAAACTTCCTCCTGGCTCATGAAAACTAAGTACCCTCGTTGGCACACATCTCAAGTGGGCCTTCTGCTGATACCTTTGGCTTTGCCTTACTTCGCTCATTACTGTTGTCTTAAAGGGATCGTATAGTTTTGGTTGAGACCGAATTTCAGGTTTCTAACATTTTTTGGTGAGATAATGAGAAATCTCTTATCAAATATGAAAGAGCATCTAATTCCATGAGGAATTCAACATTTATTTGATGAAAATTGATTTTGAAATTGCTGAGATATCCAAAACAGAGTGATTCTAATAAAGTGCTGTTAGTCTTCAGTTTGAAATTTTTTTCACTGTGCAGCTTGTTGCTGAAAAACCTACTTGCCTACCCGTTGACAGTGCAGTATTTCCTTTAATTTTGTTAGTATCATAAAATGTTTCCTTGTACGTTATTGTCCAAACCCCCTTTGGACTTCTCCTGCTATAAATAGCGAAACGGGAAACTGGGTTATGGGGATGTCTGTGAACTAGATCAATTGAGAATTTAAGATAGATTGTATTACACATTGCTACTGACAGAGAGGATGACATGCTGTGGATTATGTCTGATCGTCAGCAAAATATGCGGACATATAAATATGAAAGATAACGTTACGCGGTTTGTCACTGGCACATCACCAAGAGATGGACTGATCGAAGTGATGGGAGATGAGACTGTGAACGGAGAGATTCTCTTTCATCAAAATACTCACCCACCCACACACCCACACACACACACAAACACTCATAAACACACACACTTGATGGATAAAGGGGTCAAAGGTCAGGAAGAGCCTCCAGATGATGCAGACATCCAGATACTTCACAAGTGTCTCCTAGCAACGGATGATAACTCTTAATAGCTAGACTAACTGATGATCATCGTCTGATCTGCAGCAAAATAAGTACTGTGTTCGAGTCCTACAATTTCTTGCAAATTCATGATGACAGTTTATCGTGTGCCCGGAAGAATGACGTGAATGCAAACGAGACTCGTAAGTAATACATGCAACTTGCATATGTTCTTCCGGGCACACGATGAGTTTAATGATACAAAGAGACAGCGTTTGAGTGAGAAAGAACATTAACCTGTTAAAGGACGGTTTGATTTTGCTACAACATGCATTTCCCATAGACACCTGCCCGATTATACTTGGGACTCATCCTCAACAGGTTAAGTACATCTACTTGGTGTACTGTGTGTACTGTTGGGATAAAATGTGAATGTTGCACTTTTTCATTTGTTCAGTGGGTAGAAGGATCCAAGAGTGGTTAAGCAGAACATCATGCTCATATTAAGGTCGCAAAGTTTCTCTGGCATGTTTTGCTTCAAAAAAACAATAATTGATGAACCCTTTTGTTAGAATGCAGTATTGAGCACACATCAGTGATAAAATCTCTCTCTCTATCTGTCCTTTTCTCCTTGTGTCAAGACCCCCTTTTTTCCTTTCATGCGCTCTATTTAATAAGCATCCTTTCCTTCAGATTTTGATAGTTAGGTTTGTTTGTGTTTCACATAGCTGCAATAGCTTGTTTGGAATGGATTTTGGAGAGAGGGGAGGCTGTAATGACAAAAAGCGAAATGTTGCTTCCTGGTTTCCAACTTCTAGTTTCATCACCATATTGACTTGTATATGTACCAAAAAAGTGAACCCCCCCCCCCCCCCCCAGCTAGACACATCACTCTGTATTTACAGAAGATGTGATGATTGCCTAGAAAGAGGGGTGTAGTGATGAAAAATCACCTTCACTTGAAGGAAAAGAAGAAGACGAAGATTAAAAAAAAAAACTAACACAAAAACAGACGAAACTTTAGTGTGGACATGACAGCCATCTGTATCTCATTTGTCCCCTTCCTCCTCTGGTGCATGCAAACCGAGGTCCCAGACAAGGGCCTTATTACTACATGTACAATGTATGTAGGGTCCTAATATCACATCTGGATAAGGAGAGTGCCCCAATTGCATTTCATTGTCTTTCACTATCATGAATTGATTTCATTTCATGATATAAACCTGTCAGTGTCTGGACCCCGGTCGTGTGGTGATTCCATGAAATGGGAAGGCTGGCTTGGCTCAAATATATATTTGGGAATCCCATAACAAATTGTGTACATGGCTTTATCACTGATCTCTAATGTAAAAACACACACAACCAAAGAATTTTGACTGGAATCGAACTTAAAGCTATGATCGTACACTTTGATGCATGTATTTGCTGATGGGGGCTATTTGTGGTTGTCAAATGTACCATTGTTAAGCAGCAACATGAAGATCAGTGAATTGGGCCACCCCATTCTCCATAAACTTCCAAAATATACTCAGACTATAGAGCAATCCATCCTTCAGAAATCTATCTATCTTGTGTCATTAGTGTGGAGTATGAATAGCTTTCAGCGTCAGTTAGTTTTATTTCTCCACTTGTGCAAACTGAATCATTATGGCAAAATCAACAATGTTCACACCTAAATATAAAATAAAAATACTCTAGTAATTTTTGTGTGTGATATCATATCTTCATAGAGTACATTTCATCATATGTAATACAGTAACAGGTGGTGGAGAACATAGTAGATTATGAAAGCATTTTGCTTTACAGGGATAACAACCTGTGATTTGGGGTGTTTGTGATGCAATTTGGGGTGTTTCTGATGTGCAAATCTCAATTTACACATACTGTATATTTGTACACAGAGACTCTTCGACTCTGAATGACTATGAATTTAAAAGTTTGGTTAGGGTTCATCCTACTTGGCACTGGTGGCCGCTGTGATCCTGCCCTCAATAATCAGTGCGGAAGTCGGCTTGTGGCCAACGATGGTTCCCATGCTTCCTTCCCTTCTGCACTGCATGCCTTGAAAAGCTCCGTCTCTCAAATATGAAGGGTTTGGTTGCAAAACGATTTAACTCCATTCTTCCTAAAGTGAGATATTTTGTGATTTTAGCTGCTCAAAAATCTATTAAAGAAAATATGAGATCTGTCTGTAATCATAACTTCAAGAATATTCCTTGTTATGTTACAAGTGAGGTACGTGTATCACTAAAGCCCTTTTTACACTTGTGTTTCTTAACCCCATACTTTCTCTGACCCAGGACTATCGTTAGTCCCGTACCAATTTTTTCAGCTTTTTGCACTCGCCAATAAATCCCGTACTAAGCTCTTGTCCTGGGCTAAAGAGAAAACTGACCTTAATTTTTACACTCGTATTTCTTAGTCCCGTACCTTCCAAACCACATGAATATTCATGATTACACTGTACAAGTACACGTACGCAACGGCAGCACTAGATTACCTCATTTCTGATTGGTCAGTGGGGTTCGGACTTCGTCTCCGTCGCTTAGCCCAGGATTATTTCTTCGTTCTGTTTACACTTGCTTGCTTGGCACTGCAATTGCTGGGTTAGCACCGCAATTGCAATGCTAACCCTGCTATTTTGCAGGGCCAGATAGTACGGGATTATCGGTGGGGCTAGCCCACTTTGGCAAAAACAAGTGTAAACAGAAAGTGGGCTAAGGGCCCCCCCCCCCCCCCCCCTTAGCCCCACCGTTGGTACGGGACTAAGCAAAATTTTGCAAGTGTAAAAAGCCCTTAAGGTTCTATCTGATAATTGACTTATCTTTAAATGTTTATAAATTGTGCTAAGTCCATTTTGCAATCAGACTCTTCATACTCTGCTGAGGTCGTCTGTCATTTGTTGTTTCTTGTTTTTAGAGAGCTGCACACTAACCCATTTTTTCTACTGGTCTGACTTGTCTGTCTTTAATACCAGTAGGTACCCAGTTTGTCCATGTTTTACTTGTCCATTTCTGAAAAAGTTACTGGTCAGGCAGTGGTTTTTAACTTGTCAGGGACCATTGGACCACTGCTGGTGTGCACCATTGTTTTTAGTGTCAATAGAGTATTGCCTACATTACTGTGACCTACCTCTTGGCATTTGGATTTTAAAGGAACTGTACAGTACTGGTTGAGGTGACAATTCAGGTTCATAACATTTGTGTGTGTGTGTGATAATGAGAAACCTCTTATGAAATATGAAAGAGCATGTAATTTCAAGAATGATTCAACATTTATTTGATGAAAATTGGCCTTGAAATGGCTCAGATATCCAAAAAAGCAATTCCAATAAAATTGACAGGCCACGACTTTTATTGGGATTTCTTTGTTTTACCTTGTTTTTATATATCTCAGTTATTTCAAAACAGATTTTCATCAAATAAACTTGTAATTCCCCTTAGAATTGTATGCTCTTTAACATTTCATAGAGTGGTTTCTAAATATCTAGCAAGACGTGACAAGCTGAATCCTCACCTCAACCAGTTCTGTACAGTCCCTTTAACACCAATGCCACCCCCCCCCCCAAAAAAAAAGAATCAGGTCAATTGTGTTTATTGAAGAAAGAATTCATTTGTGTACTGATGGTATTCCCAAGGACAGCTAACTTTGCAATTCAGTTCCTCTTTTTTTTTGTTCATTCATTGTTTATGAGGAGATAAACAATGTGATTATAAGAGCATATCATTTGAATACTGGAGTAGATTAATGCCTGATACATTGTGTATGTATTTGACCGAGTGGCTCATTAAAGCAATGGAATACAGATTTAGGGACTTTTATGTCAATATCTGACAGTACTTCATCAAAAAACTTGGCTAAAACCCAAGGAACTCAGGAAATTAGATATATTTTTCTTTGAATGTTTAAACTAGTTAATTACAGCTGAATCATTCAAAATGCATCACAGCTGAATCATTCAAAATGCAATCATTAGGTCAAGGAACACTTTGTATGTGTGTATGTGTGTGTGAGTTTGTGTTTGTAGGTGTGTTTGTTTTTGTTCTACAGCTCACATCCATTGACTCTTTCTGCTCACATCAAATTCTTCTACCCTTCTTGTCTACCCTTCTTGATTTTATATAACATAAAACACTTGATAAGGTTAAATACAAAAGTGGTATATTGACCAATTTTAGATTTCTGAATTGTGCCAGCAATGTTTGAAAACTTAACTTAACAAATAGTGTGTACTGTGCAATTTTTTACAGTGTAGAAATTTTCTTGCATTTCACGCAACATGAACCTATATGAAAATGAAAAGAAGGCCTGTACTAATGAACCATCAGAATTACAAAGCTTGGGGATATAATTTTTGTATAAATGGAACTTTGAAATAAAGAACCTTTTTTTCCTTTATTTTTTTCTTTAAATAACAAACCTTTAGAATTTCAAACCTTATTTCATTTTTGGATTACTGGACCATCGTAATATAAACATACTTTCAAACAATTGAACACAAGTTTATCCCAACCTTGACTTCTGTTGTCTAGCTGCTCCATCTATGACTAAGATACCAGGGGGCTTTTTTTTATCAGGAAGAAAAAGAAAAAGAAACCCACAAAGCAAAACCTAAAAACATCATGTTACAGATATTTTGAGAGATCTCGGGAGAGGCAACTTACTATATAAAGATTTTAAGGATCCACAAACCTGAGATATTTTGTTCCGTTTATATGGTCTTACTCATGCCAAGACTACCGATAGGGCCTACCTTCAAAGTTCACTCAACTATCAAGTTTAGGAGAACACGTGACCAGGTGGCACGTTACCCAGTACACTAGCTCATAAAGCTCTAGACAGTACAGTTGGAGGAACCTGCAAAATAACTTGAAAAGCAGTAAAAAAAAAGAGAAATTGTGTTTTTCATTTGTGGTCAACATGAATCAACAGTTTGTTTGTAAATCTTAAATAACAACCTCATATATCTAGACCTAGAAAGTCTAATATGTTTTAAAAAATTCAGAACTTGTTTTTCTTTTTTTTGTCTTTTTTTTCATGAATTCTTCTGGTAAATTGGCATAAAGTATTCTGTAATGAAGGAAATTATCCTACACAGGGTCCATGTGTTGCTTGGCTTTCTTTAATGCCAGGTACACATACTGTACAAGGTTGTGTATCAGTTTGCGAGGGAGGGGGTTGTCAGTAAAGTACAAACATATAACAGATGATTTATCAGTGCAAAGTTGATATTTTTGAGAATTGATAATTGATACCATTGAGCAATGTTTGGTGACTTCGTTAGGTTGTTGTGGTGACAGATGACATCTAGATCCAGTTAAATTTCTTTCTTCATTTTTATGCCTCCGCCACGAAGTGGTGCCGGAGGCATTATGTTTTCGGGTTGTCCGTCCGTCCGTCCGTACGTCCGTACGTCCGCTTTCGTTTACGCGATAACTTGAGTAATATTTACTGGAATTTTACCAAACCTGGTCCAAGTATGAAGTATCATGGGGCAATGATTTGATTAGATTTTGGGTGAAATCGGCTAAAGGTCAAAGGTCAAAGGTCAAGGTCAAGTCATGAAATTGTATCCGTTTACGCGATAATTCAAGACTGGATGGAGCAAATTTCACCAAACTTTGTTGGAGGATGTTGTATGATAAGACAATTACTTGATTAGTTTTTCAGTGAAATCGGACAGAGGTCAAAGGTCAAAGATCAAGGTCAAATCCTAAAATTTATCTGTTTACGTGATAACTCAAAACTGGAGGAAGCAGCTTTCACCAAACTTGGTCCAAGGATGATTTATGATGGGACAATTAGTTGAGTAGATTTTAGTGACATTGACAAGAGGTCAAAGGTCAAAAGGTCAAGGTCAAATGCTAAAAATGTTGCTATTTCCCCCATATCTATGCAATGCCCACAGTTATTTTCTTGAAACTTAGTGTAGACATGTACTACTGCGTAAAGATTCTCCAGAGAGAGTTTCATGTCATAAGGTCAAAGGTCAAAAGGTCAAAGGTTAGGTGAAAATGTTGCAATATCACTTTTCTCGCAAATGGTTCAATGTATCTTCATGGAACTTGGTACATATGCATGTACTGACTGGCAGGGATTATCTAGGGAATTTAGGGGTCATGGGTCAATAGTCAGGGGGTCAAAGGTCAAGGTCAACTCCTTAAAATGTTACTATTTCCCTCATATACTAGCATATGCAATGATAGCATTATTAGTTTTAAAATGTAATATATATGTACATGTATTACTTAATAGAGATTCTCTTGGAAATTTCCAGCCAGAAGGTCAAAGGTCAAAGGTTAAGGGTCAAAGGTCAAAGGTTAAGGGTCAAACTTAGAATAAGGTCGGTCAGAAGTCAAGTAAAAATTTTCAATTCCCCAAATATGTGTACCTGCACTCTTTAATAGACAATTAGGTCAATTAAATAGCAAACCCAATTCGTGGAAAGTGAACATTCAAGATATTTCTGACAAACCTGTTATTTCGATATTTTGCCAGTTATGTGAAACTGTCATCACACATTGTGAAGACATTGTACTATACACCTGTTGGGAGAATCATGCATTTTGGCGGAGGCATCAGTCGCCGTCGCGACATTTCTAGTTTTTTATTTTTTTAGATAATAATTTGAGGGCAAATAAATCTGCAGGGACCATTCACTTCATACTTGTATGCAAGTGGAGTGGAATACTGTAAAAGTGGAAATTTTCGCGGTGTTGAAAATTTTTTTGTGCATTTTAAGCAACCAGAAACTGGCCCGAAACTAAAAGCATGCAAGTATTTTTGCTTGCCATATGTTCCAATATGTACTGTCTTGATTTCGCGGAATTAAAAACACATGAAACTCTTATTGCCGGGTCGAGCACGAAAAAATTAATTAGTCTCACGAAAATATCCACTTTTAAAGTAATTATTCAGAATTTCTTAAGACAAATTATGAATATCTTAATTGATATTGTCTCATATACATATATGTCATGATAGTATTATATTGTTGATAGTCAGCCCAAGTCAACATACATTCACAGGGCATAGTCCCTTTGAGGGAACGACTGGTAAACAAAAATAACTTGTGTTTTCCGTGTACGTCCGTAAAATGAAATGTGATAATTTTCTCAATTTTTTTTTTCTTACAGTAGATATTTCTTGAAATCACACTCCGCATGCTTCTTTGAGCAAATCCGGTTTCTGTTTAGCGTTTAATGCGTTCATGTGCAAACAGACTATGCTTGCTTTGGGAAATGCAATGTACACTATACACTGGTATTTGACAAGTAGAGTTTGCCATGGGGAAGTCCCTAATAGGAGGTTTATGTCTCCTAGGGGATATCCCTACAAAGTGGAGCTGGAACACTTCGTGCAGAGTGTACACAAGTGTTCATCAAGCAATTACCTTGGACAAACACAGCTGATGAAGTGAGAAATTTTGTGTGCTGTTCTCTATCTGACCATTGAAAGGTCACGGACCGGCCTCATAACTTTACAGTTTGCTGCTTTGGAATGTGAAAATGGTAATTGCTTTATTGTAGTAGATGTGTGGTGTGCAACCATTGAGCAAACTTTGACATCAGTCACAATGAACATACTTATGTTGCTTTGATGATAATACAATGTGATTCGCGAGTAGCTTAATTTCTTGATTAATTCAGATGTTGCTTCAGAAAGGTCTGCTGTCTCCGACACATGACCTTCCAAAGTTAATCAAAATTCAGCGCTATGACTTCTAGCAGATTGACTTAAAGGGGATGGCTAGTAAACTTATCAGTGGGAATCAGTGGGACTGCTGGGGGATGATTGTTCCAATCCTTGTGGGATTCATTTAAGAGTACATTATATATCTATTGTTCTGTGAAAATCATTTGCTTCAGAATGGTCTCATCTTCAAGTAATGTGCAGTTTAATACCCCGTCACTGCACAGGCATGCTAACCTGGAAACATTGAACTACACATTACTTGAAGATGAGACCATTCTGAAGCAAATAATTTTCACACAGTAATAGATATATAATGTACTCTTAAATGAATCCCACAAGGATTGGAACAATCATCCCCCAGCATTCCCACTGATTCCCACTGATCAGTTACTAGCCATGCCCCCTAATCTTTAAATGAGAGGTCTTCATAATGTCCAAGAGGAAAAAAAGAAAACAGTTGTCTGAACAAAAAATGGGAAGAATTTCGAAAATATTCTATTTTCTTTCAGTTAGTTTGTGTACTGTAAATATTGTTGTTGTTTTTTTTTTTCAAAAGAAAAAGAAAAACTATGTCATGAAATACTTTTCCCTTCCTTATAAGGGGAAAATTTATTGAGGGCTGGATAGATACTTATACACTTGTAGTAAATTGACTCCTACCTGCCAAGGGACAGGTGTGAGTATGAATAGGGACAAAAAGCTTTGATATTTGTTATTTACCAGATATTTTTGAACTTGTGCTAATTTTGAAACATGGGAGACTGGTGAAAATGCATAAACTGTTTCAGTGTATGAGACAGTTGGGTTATGATGGGAAAGTATTGCCATAAAAGTTGTATTCATCAATCAACAAGGCTAGAAGGCTACATTTCACTGGCTGATACATCTTTGCCATGCCGGGTGTCATTTTAGTTGGAGACTAATGCACCTGCCATCACCTTCTCACCTCTGGGGCGCACCTCTGCACCCCTTCCCCTTCCCCTAATATACCCACAGGGGGACAGGACAAGGGGGTACCCCTTGAAAGGCTTGTTGACAGGCCTGAGGGGAATCTCTTTGCTGCAAACATGTGTTTACAAGTGTAAGATCTTCATGTAAAATGGCTTACCACATGTGTTGTCAATATTGTCTTTTATGTGCAGTAAGTTTTGGTGACCGCCTTTTTCATCTTTGGACCGATGGGTCATGTGAGTGGTGCTTCCCACTGTACAGCTAGCACTTGTGATGGGTCGAGCGCCTGTACAGATGTGGTTGCCCATGAGAGAGGAAAACCTTAGATGCATCTCGTTACCACAGTAACAGATGACAGTGCACTCTTTACAGAAAGGATGATATATTAAAGAAGGTGTACACAGTTTAAGAGCATGAAAATGCAAGTTAGTTTACCAGTCAAAAATGCAATGACATTATTATATTGACTACATGTTTTACAGCCTAAGGAATGTTTAGAGAGTTTTTGTTGTTAACCCATTGAGGACGCTTTGATTTTGCTAAACACACATTTCCCCATAGACACCTGCTCGAGTATACTCGAGACTTGTCCTCGATGGGTAAAAAATTTAATTTGGTGTCAAGAATTACTGTAAAACACGATATATTCGCGGCATGAAAATTTCGCAAATAGGAGCGGACGGCCTTTCTCGCAGCACGAAATTTTCTCTACTTACCACTGGCATCCAAGGCATATTATGTAGGCAAGAACTTTCGTGTGCGTTTTAACTTTGCGAATGTTGCTGCTTGCGAAATTAAAATGCATGCGAACATTCCTCATTTTACAGTAGCCTGCTGTCTTTGAAAGCCTGGGCCCCATTTCATAAAAGATGTTAGGATGGCAACTCTTGCTGGAATGACAATTTCCAATGGCAATGTTCAGCCAATCAGGAAACTGGATTCTTGATGTTACCATGACAATTGCCATTCCAGCAAGAGTTGCTGTCATTTCACCTTTTTATGGAATGGGGCCCTGATCTTCTGCAAGAGTGACTGCATGTAGACTTCAGATCCCACTTTAATGTCAACATGTGTTTATTGTAAAACCATACATTTTTGCATGCATGACACTTTCGTAAATTTGGAGAGGAGCCAAGAATCGCAGTTTAGTAAAATGCACATGAAAGGGTTTTTTTTTTGTGTGTGTGTGTGTGTATACAATGCATTAAATGCCAGTAGCCAGTTGGCGATATTTTAATGCTGTAAAAAAGGTTGTTACAAATTTGCTCAAGGCGTGAAAGTTGCATGCCACAAAAAATTCTGGTTACACTATTAAGTGGATGATAGGTCTGCAAATATCTCTGGTTACATTATTAAGTGCCTGGATGATTGGTTTAGTTTCTTTAGGTTGAAATGAAGTGAATCAAATACAGGAAATATCATTTAGAATAATTAATCATAGCATTGGGAAGTATATTGCATTTTTGGTAACATATGAGCTCCAGTGCCAAGAAGCGTGGGAGTTTTGCAACTTTATCAGGTTTCCATGCCGACAGGTCATAGAGAATGAGGAATGGTAGGAGAGAGGGAGAATGAGGGAGGAAAGGCTACATTTGCTGAGATGATTGGCCAAGGAGGGGGGGGGGGCGAAGTATGAGTGAGAGAGGGAGAAAGTGTGAGAGAGAGAAAGAGATGCAGAGAGAGGAAAGGAGGAAATTGTCTGTCATCATTTAATAACTAACAGATCTCTCCACAGTTTTCCGTGTCCTATCATGGTTTACACATTGGAACCTATTAAGGTTTACACATTACCTCTTTGGGGTGAGATTTGGGGATGGCCATCACAAATATCAGCTCACACCTTTGAATCTACTAAGTCCGTAAAAGCTGTTATTTTTGTGCGGGTTTAATTTTAGCGAAAATGTCTGTGACCTCATCAACAAAAATATCTGTACCAGTATGCAAAAATAAGAGATTTCACAGTTTATATTTGGAAAGACACTGTGGCATGTTAATTCACAGTCCAGGGTGTCTGCAGTGCCGACGGAAGTATCAGGCACCTATAGTCGCTTGTTTGCCCCCCCAACTTGTGGCCCGGTAATGATGCACCGCTCCTGGATGTTTACAGGAAAGAGGACATCAGGGACGACGTCGGCTGCAAGCAGAGATATTACTCGCTTGCCGTCATCTGCGAACAACAGTTGGACCCGTTGCTCACTTTTATAGAATCACCGTCGTTGCCGTTGGTTACGGGCATTCGTCCCATCCTCCGTCTCCGAGGGGTATTTATTGCACTCGAGCATTGTCTCTTGCGATAGAAACGGTGATTCATTACAGGAGGATCATGCTAGAAAGTGCCAAATAGTTATAATATTTGCGGCCAGGAGGATGCAGCTTGGCTGCAATCGTCTTTCCTCTCTAGATTAAACTGGACTTTAGTCAGGATGTTTGTTGCTGTTGGGTAAAGAAAAAAAAAATAATCAGAAAACGGAGGAGAGGTTGAATATTTTGAGGTGAAGCAGCATGAATGAGAAATACATTGTGTCTATTTTTAGCCTCAATCTGTGACTCTGCGTTTGATTGTTCTTCAGGCACTGACAGAAACATGCAAATTCATCTTTTAACTCTTTTTTTATCGCATTTTGCTGTTGGCATGAGGACGACGATCCAGTGAGCTGTTCCCAAGATATTGTCTGCAGCTCATTCTGTCATAGAATTCCCATTGATCACTTTCATCCTGCGTTTGGCCGTCACCTACAGTTGACAACTTGCCAGCACGAGGGAGTAATTCGGGAACAAAACATTCTGAAATGATGACAAGGCAGGGCCTTTGATTATTGCTCATGAATTATTGTGCAGTGCTCTGTTGTGGAGTTTCTTCAGCTGTACTGTTAAACCCGTCTGGATTCTGCAACATAATCTGAGGGGGTATTGCAACCACTTCTCAGGGCGCAGAACTACGGAAAAGTTTTGACAACTCTCCTCTCTCTGGAGTACAGGTTGTGCTGGCCTCATTGGAACTGAGCTCAGCTTTGCTTGATTTTAACCCACAGAAGACTGTACTAACCCAGAGTATACTCAACTTCAAGCAGGTGTCTGTAGGAAATGCGTGTCATAGCAAAGTCAGCTGATCCTCAACAGGTTAAGCCTATACCTGGTGATTTTGCCATCGTGGGAAGTGGGACAAATTTTTTCAAGTCTTCTTTAGAATAAACTTCCTCATCTGGACTTGGCACAACTGAACAGTGGATCGTGTGTGAATAGTATGTTGATGGACCTTTCAAGTCTACCACAGCAGCATGTAAACAGTAAATGATTTAGTGTCCAGTGCGGGCTTGAGTGTCTGTACCCGATTTGCGCGTCGTTCACTTTTGGGAGACAGCAGTTCTGTATTCCTCCTTTCTTGTGTGCTTTGCAGCAAGTGTTCCTTAAAGGAAAATGAGAAGGGTTGCCGTGGCGCCGTGCTACCGGCATCAATGTCGGTATCGCCATCGTCACCACCAGCTCCACCACCACAACAACAACTGTCTTCGTTCGTATCACCACCCCCAGCCCCATGGCCATAACATGCCAGATATTGTTATGTCCGCTGAGTTTCAGTACCACTACCAGCCAAGAAAGGTGAAACCAAATTTGCTCAATCTGTGTTTGCTCTGAATGGCTCTGGTTTTTTTTTCCAGTAGATATATTCAGACATAAACCAGTGAAGGACCTGTGCTACAAATGACTTCATTTCATTATCACCTACAGATTATAGAATCATTGTTTCATATATAAAAGTTATGTGAAGATTTGAAAATCTTGTCTGTTTACCAAATATTCTTTGACCGAGGTTTTATCTTTGTGAATTTGTGAGTTGTCTGATTGTCTCAAAGTCACTTAACCCAGGGCCGGATCCAGGAATTCCATAAAGGGGGGTGGGGGGGGGGGGGGGGGGGGGGGGCGAACAATATTTCTGGTGCTACTTCCGGGTTTCACCTCATTTTTTTCTTTTTATTCCTTTTGTTTTAACAACTAATAGAGGGGGCGGGCACCCGGTGCACCCCCTCTGGATCTGGCACTGTAACCTGTTGACGATGAGTCCCGAGTATACTCGGGACGGTGTATATGGGAAATGCATATTGTAGCAAAATCAGCCCTCCTCAGCGGGTTAACTTTGATTCTCGAAAAAGGATGTAAGTCCTGGGGTGCGGGACATTCTTTGCAGTGTAGGACCTGGTGTGAACATTGGGTGTATGAGATTTTTGGTTTGGTTTGGTAGATACTTTATTTTCTGCAAATCAATATATACATTGTACATAGATTGAATAATCATGAACTTGGGAAACACACAAAATATATTTGAAACAGAGTCGTTTGACTTGCATAAACAACGATATAAAAAGGAAATTAATGATATTACAGTATGCATGTCTATGCAGCTGGGATTACAATGACAATATTATATTTAAGAAGTGATAATGCAGAGGGCCGCCATTGTAAGCATTGCTTGAAAAGATGGCCGGCCCGAGGAAAAGGTAGGTAGGTAAATTGGTAACAATACAAATTCTGCTACGAAGATAGCAGGGGAAAATACACTCTGATGTGTGGTGGTGGTGAACGTGCGTGTGAGTGCTTGAAAGTGCACAGCAGAAGGCTGGGATTTAGAATAATAAAATTGGTTTGCTGGAAGAGGGGATGACTTACAATGTTGCTACTATCGGGAGACCAACATGAGTCATATAAATTATTCGTGCTTAATTTGTATTTGAAGTATACTGTGATAAAATGTGACCCGCTACAACAAAATGATCCTAAAGTGGGGCAAGGTCAATTATTTGAAAATTGCATGGCATAATGTCCTAATCTTTCTGCTTTAAATTGATATATAACACATCTTATAAAAATAATTGGCTGTGGAGATATCGATGTTTAAAAGAGAGCATGTCGAGACGTCTGGGAAATCACTGTTTCGAGAAAAGCACCCTACAAGTTTTCCTTGCGATGCAATCGCGATCAAGGGACACGCAAGTCAGTTTTCACCTCCGGACAATAGAAGGCAAGCCCTAGCAACTCCCGAAATGCTCATTCAAGCACAGCGGTCTCCTCACCGACCAATCAGTGACCAGGATGCCAGGAGAAGCGGCTGGGCATAGCGCACCCCGCCTGCACGCACCAGTCGACTGGGCAGTGTGTGAGCTTCACGCTTTGGTTAGCGGCAAGCAGCAAACTGACCAATGGGATCACTCTGGTCGTTGTTAGGTGCAGAGCCAATCTGTGGCGCTCAATCCAAATTTTGGAACCAGTTTCTGCTTCGTTGAAACGCCAAAAAACATGGCCCAGAAAAACGCTATTTTTTGGTCTTTCCTTTTACCATTTTGCTTCAAAATTTCGACAGATGATAGAAGATATGTCAGACTACAATAATATGTCAAAATCAGAAAATCGTAAGTTTTGACCAATTTTGATGCTCTGACTTCAAACTCGATTTTCACAGCTTCGACCATGCGTGACTTTAGGACCCTTTTGTTGTAGCAGGTCACAAATATGCTTCTTTGCTTTGAATGAATGATTACCGACTTGAGTGATCATAATCAGTTTGTTTCATATTCCACTGCATTCTTTAACAACCAAAGCAACAGCATTTGAACAGTATGAAACTATATTTTTTTTCTTTGTTGTTTGTTAAAGGGGAATTTTGGGAAAAGGACATCGTGTATGCAAAGTACAGTGTAGCAGCAACAGAAATAAAGAAAAAAGAAGATATCTTTTTGGGTTCTAAAAAAACAATAATGTTTTTAGAAAGTATGATTGCATGCCTTTAAGGAATTAAAACAAAGACAATAAAGGGGGATCCAGGGGTTTCAGGTTATGCAAAAATAATATAATTCAATTTAAAGAACTCATCCTCAATTACCTTTGTAAAGAGAACAATTCAGGTAATTGTGTAACTGGTTATATGAAAATCCTGTATCAAGGACAGTGAATTCTGACAAGTGCCTGACACATTTATTTTGCATCTAAAGAAAGCAGATTGGCTATGATTCAAACCAGCAAATTATTTTGTTTTTTCTAATTGACACTGTATTTTCTACATTTCTTTTTTTGTCTCTGCTATTAAACATACAATGTATTTCTACTTTTGTATTGCATTGTTATGGATTGTACCATTTCCATGTTCACAAAGTGTTTAGATTGTTAATTGTAGTTTGATAGTCTAGCATAATACAAGTAATTTGTATAGCAGTTTTCATGTACTGGAGAAACTACTCTGTAGAAAGAGCACAGAATATTTGTGGCAAAGACAGAATTTATAGAAAGACAACCCCAAGCTATAAACCAAATTATGATAGATTAAAAACAAAAACAAAAACAAACAAACAAACAAACAAACAAAGAAAAGGAGAAAGACAGAAGAAAATATTTCTACAAAGAATATGATAGCCCCTTTTTCTATGTTGGCTCAAATTCAAAGTTGAAGAATATGCGATGTGCCTGTTGGAAACGTACAGTTCATCAGTATAACACATGATTTGTGCCTGGCTATGCATCCGTTTATTGACAGATGAATGTATGGACTCATTGTGTTTATGAATTTCTCCCGGCAGAAATGTGTATTTACATTGCTGAGTGCTGGAAAAATATCAATTTTGGTTTGAATTTGAGAAGATTGATCAGCGTTTTGGGGCATTCTTCCTCTTTTGCTTTCGGTTTACAATGTCGCACAGACCCCCTCCCCCTCCCCCCCCCCCCCAAAAAAAAAAGAAAGAAAGAAAGGAGAGAAAAAAGTTAATTCTGTGGGAATCTTGAGTGTTTTTATTGGTTGATAGAAACACGTGGCACTCTAAGAGTGGGAGGCGAGGTGTATTTGCTTTCTTTCAGCACATAATTAGTCCTTTTGTCTGCCCCAACCTTCCGCTGCATGCTACAAACTGTACATCTCTTTGTCTGTTTTGCAGTACTAGTGAGGTTGTCATTCTGCAAGATGTGAGTTTTGTTTCAGGAGGTACTGCATCCAAACTTATAGCACAGGGGTGCATCTCCGTCCGAGACCAGTTCCTTGCTTGGAAGGGGCAAGCCAATTAAGAGTTGCTGTATCTTCTGAAGTTATTTATAAGCCCTGCGAAATCCTCTCCGCGTGCCCTGGATTGCGGCGTGTGATCCCGTCACGGGGCTGCAAATAGATCCTAGCCCTGCTTTTTAAAGCCCAATGCAGGTTCAATGCATGCTCATGGCTCTGAATTAAAGGTAAAGTGGTGGTCTTCTACACATTACCGGCATTTGATTTTCCTGTCATAATGATATCATGTTTCATTAACTTCTCAAAAGGACTCTATTTCTTGAAATCATGACACTTGTAGACTGAATATAGAATGGCTCTTTTAAGGCGATGACATACTACATGCAAAATGTGACTTTCTAAAGTTTTGATTCTTGCGAGAGTAGATGCAAGATGCACAGGATCTTGCTTGATCCTTTGTCCCTCTAAATGGCAGACAGTATGTGGTTGCTTCAAGACATTCCTTTTAAATCTGCCTGTGAAAGTATTTGAAGATATATTTGTTTTTTAACCTGTTGAGGACGAGTCCCGAGTACTATACTCGGGCAGGCGTCTATGGGAATTGCATGTTGTAGCAAAATCAAACCATCCTCAACTAGTTACATTGTAACTTGGATAGTCTTCCTTGTACATTGGAGAACAAGCTGAATAGGTCTCAGTTGTGCTTAAAGGATTTTACAGAGCTAGTGACACCGGCAACATTTTCTGCCTTGAACAAAGATTGAGATGTTATGGCAGTGTTTAGTGTATAATGAGAACTAGATTCAGTGCGAAGGAAAGTCAGTGTGTGTGTGCATTTGTGTGTGTCCATCTGTCTGTCTAGATCTGGATGAGCACCAAAATCAAAGATACCATTACACAAACAAGTTATGATTTTGTAGTATGAGAAATGCTTTGCTTTGAAAGGAAATTCAAATTCAGAGTGCAGCTGACCTTAAAGGGGATGGCTAGTAACTGATCAGTGGGAATGCTGGGGATGATTGTTCCAATCCTTGTGGGATTCATTTAAGAGTACATTACATATCTTTTGTTGTGTGAAAATTATTTGCTACAGAATGGTCTCATGTTCAAGAAATGTGCAGTTTAATGTTTCCAGGTTAGCATGCCTGTACAGTGACGGGGCGATGTAAACCTTTTGAATAATGAACCTGATTTCATGCTTGCATTAATGAATCTTCGGAATGGCAAACCCTTGGAATAGCAATAATAAATGTAAACATTTTTATTTTTAAAAGTAAGATAGGGGTGCACTCTGAATGTTCTGAGTGCCATGCCAGGTATTGAACCCTAGACCTTTTGTTGTTGAAGGCCCAGTCCACAATCCACAAAAAATGCTTTTAATGCCTTAAAGGTATGGCCTGATATGTCAAATTCTATAAACTCATGAGCTATATGTATTGCCAATGTAAAAGAAAAAAAAAACAACAGTACTTCACAGTAATTTTTTGGAATTCAAGCTCATTTTGTCATTGTACATTGACTTTTCCAAGGACACAGAGCTTGATATCAAAATTGGCAAGCATTTTTGTGGCCACCATGTCCCATTCCCCCTTTAAGCGATACTGCGGACTTTGTGTCAGAGTTGATGGCTGGGCGATGGATCACTTCCTGTCATAGGGGGCTTTTAAGTCCCAGCTATTACACCCCTGCTTGTACGTTTAGACCTCTAGAGTGCTTCAACGTTATGTCCGTTGTAATGGCCCCTGTACCAAATTCCATCACACTGGAGGATCGACCTTCCCAGAACAGTCTTGTAAGTACTACGGTTTCCCTCACGAAAAACTGGCTAATTAACGGATTCCTTGCATGCTTTTTATCAGCCACCGTACATAAACTGCAGATAATCTATTTCACTGCGAGTCCTGGGAGCTACTTCACAAGTTAGGCGGCGAGAGAAGGAGGCGTGGACCTTTAATGAAATGCTACTTTCTTCTAGTCCCATGCACTGGTAATTGTGTAGGCCTATCTAAAGTGGATTTATTCATGCAGGACTTTAAGTTTGGTTGTGCTGGCTTCTTTGGTTTGCGGTGTTATATTTTTTCGTGTGCGAATCATTACGAATTCAGAGTGATGTCACAGAAAGGAATCTGCTCCATTTATCAGGCTACATAAACAAATTAATGAGTGGTAATGTGTGCTTGAGCATACCCTGATGTCAAATTTGACATTTAAGCTCTCATTCATGTTACGATATGCAGGGCAGTTCAACATGAGTATGCTGTGATGCTGGACCAGGGAACATTTATGGTCTGGATTGAAATTTCTTTGAATAATTTTGCATAGCTTGAAGTTGAATATTGACTGTATGATCTTTGTACGTGTACAAAGCATCATTTTTTTTCTAAGAACTTTAGACAGCCTTGCTATATCAACTGATAAGCCAAAACATACACACTAAATATCTCTTTTTTATTGTTACATTTCCAAGCAAAAGGAATGAATATTCAATAGTAAATACAACTGTATGCATATGTACCACTGCAATTTATGTACTGTAATAGTCGTGTAAGGATGGTGTATAGCATTACTGTGTTAACTGATAAATCAAAGCATATGCACTAAATCATTTTTTTTTTATAAGCACAAGGATTGAATATTCAATAATAAAAAAATACAACTGTATAATTACATTATACATTTTATGTATACCGTATGTGTGTGCATGTGTATAGCCTTACTGGCCCGCATTCACGAAGGTGGTACAATCTTGTCCATGGTTTAAATACATGTACCATGGACAAAGACCATAGTTTTGCATAGGGTGCAAGTGTCGCATGGCCTATTTCGTTACGAAATCAGTAATTTCGTCCGAAATATCAAATCATACACACTAAATCACTTTTTGTTTATTACGTTTAAGCAAAAGGATTGAATATTCAATAGTAACAAATGTATACATTACATTATGTATACTTTATGTAAGTATGTATGCATAATGTGTAGTGCCTGGTTTGTGTGTGTTTGAAAGTGCAATTGACTTGTTATGATATTTCTGTTTAGAATTTGTTTTGTTTCTTTTCTTTATTTCCATCAGTGCAATGCACTTTGAAACTGGGGCAGTTTTGAAACTGGGCACAAGCCAAACATGAGTATATCCATGACAGCAAACCTGATAGCCAGCTTTTCCAAGAAATCAGCCCCCGTCTGCACAAGAAAAAACAAAAACCCAACAGCAACAACTGACGCATGTCAAAAGACCAAACCAGTAATAGTGAGAGGGCAGTCGGGATTAAGGCCACAGATCCTCACTTCCTCTTTGTCTGAAGAATATCTTGAATTGATATGTTTTAGCGATTAGCTTGGTATTAGCTGAAAAGGCTAAAAAATCCCTAACTGCTGTTGCCATGGTGTAGTGGTTGTCAACATGTAAAACGCCTTCTGCTTCTAATCCAGTGCCTACTGGAACGTGATGGGTCCAGAACAGAGTCTATGTGAAGTTTAGAATGTCGTTGAAATCATACTCTTATAGATAGAGATCTGAGACATGAACCATGAAAAAGAGCTTTACAGGACTGGCTTCATATAGCACAAACACCCAGGCAGCTTCTTATTTACTGAGTGCAAGAATATCAGCTGGAGAAAGTGCAAAACGAATGAGGAGATTTATGGAGATATTGTCGCGTGCAAAGCAGATTGTCGTTAACATGCTTCCCTGCACATGGCAGAATGTTGGTAACCCTACCTGTACACGTACATGTATGTGCACTCCCACACCCTAACGACAATCTGCCATGCGCAGGTAAGCGTTGTAACGACAATTCTGCAATTCACACGACGACATAACATATATTCTACCCACCTCTTACATTGTAGCTAGTCGTAGAACATGATTTGCTAGTCGCTGTTTCCATGCCAA
Organism: Diadema antillarum; assembly: GCF_040938485.1. Lineage (NCBI taxonomy): Eukaryota > Metazoa > Echinodermata > Echinoidea > Diadematoida > Diadematidae > Diadema > Diadema antillarum. Next base: position 202,155 of record NW_027272736.1, read on the forward strand.
GGAACAAATTACATTTGATGTAATTTCCGTGAAACCTGCTCTGCCCATTAAGAGGAAGAAGACGTCAGAACTGTATTTATTGCTTTGCACAAGTTATTGGGCATGAAATAACCTAGTATGCAAACACTGAAGATGAAAGGAGATATCTTTGGTTGAGAATGATAAGGGCGTTAAGTGACCACAAAACCCTTAGTGTTCGAGAAGACTTAAAGCCCTTCTCATTCTCAACAGACGATTGGCATAAAATGCATCCATCTAGTAGTAGTTGTAGTAGTCGTAGAATGTTGTAGGGAACTGGTCAGTTGCCATAATTACTTCGAGGGAATCTATATCATTGAGCAAGTCAACAAGGAACAGAAGTAGTATTTTTTTTTTGTCTACACAATGCATTGAATATCTGGCATTTGGTGAAAGTTTTATGCCCTGGAAAAGGATGTTGATTTCAATCTGCGAAAGTTTCATTTTGCGAATGTTTCTGGTTTTATAATAATTAAGCGCATGCTCCAAAAGTGCATATATTTTGAGGTCAGAGGAGATGTGATGGAGCAAAATTAAGATGAGTAAGAACTAATCATGGGAGTAAATATAAAATGTGTGATGTCAGAGTGCATGATCAAAAACTTCTAAACAAGAATTACAGCATCAGCATACAAAGGTGCTTTTAACTGATGACACATGATGAGCAGTCCACCAATAGGAGAGCAAGAATCTTTGTAGGTATGGAAAAAATCTGGAGTGAAAAACTGGCAAATAGTATTTCTGGATCTATCTTCATTTTATCTCTTTGTCCATGTGGAAAGTCCTTTCTATATCTTATGTTCTGTTAGAGGAAAAGTTTACCTTTCAATGTGTGTATATAGACTATCACTTTGTACAATTTCTTCTTTTTTTTTGCCTCCAAGTGGATGGCAATTTATAAAATATGTCTCATGATTAACTCCAAGCAAGCTTTGAAGGAGCAGTACACATTTAGGAATCATTGTACTTGTAGCTCGGTGATTTTTATTTTCTTTTAACTGCAACAAGCCTACACTTCTAAATCTGAAATACTACATAAGTAAGAATGTATGACACTATGTCATATGTGAGGACTTGTTGGTTTAGCATGTTAATCAGAGCTCAAGGAGTTCTCTCTCTCTCTCATTTTTTAATTACTCAGCACATCTATGAAGTTTTGCTATCGAGAAAGGATTTCAGTTCTCGCTACCGTAAACTGATGGACTTGTAGTAAATGTTGCCAAGGCAGGATGACATTTAGCAGCAGTATGATATAAAGCTACACTGTCAAACATGTAAAGAGAATGTTCTAGTGCAACATATTCTATCCTATGAAAACAGAAACAACAACAACAACAGAGAAACAAAACTGACAGAAGAAACTCGCATGGCGACGAAAGAGACGTCATCGTCACCCAAAATATTTTGCTGGTTGGTTTTCACCTCTGTATGTCCCTAAAGATTGAGCGGCCACCTCGAGTCACGGGAATTTCTTCCTAGCCTCGCCACGCTTCTTGCCTCAGTACAAGTTTGCATTGAGGACAGCCAGTCTGTACCTCCCAAGGAAGCGCCTAATTGGGAGATTTTCATTGGAGCTCTCTTGCCTTGTCTGCGTCGGCTTCGAGAGACTCTAATTACTTCCAGTCCCAAAGACCCTCTTGATTTGATACCACTGTGCGCTGAGATATAGGATATTGTGCGAAAAAATGCCCCAGTTGTACTCAGTGGTCCCCTCCCCACTCCAATATGGGCGCACCGCCGTACCTCTGGGAGGAATTGCATAGCAACATCCGTCAAATTTGCTCAGAATCTCTCCTGCCCCTAAGGTGAAGGGATAGGGGAATATCGCGTGAGTCAGCATCACACGTTGGGTAGAGCTGGTAGCGACCCGCTTGCGCTCGTTGGGTCATTTCAACAGTGCATCACTGCATTGTTTCAGTGCCACTTCTCCACCTTTTAATGAACCTGTTCATTGGCCTCTCCAGCCTACCAGTTCCATTAAATAGCCAGTCCTGTGAAAACTTGGGACCACAAGGGGAGCATTGCCTGCTGGCTTTGATTGTTCTGTAGCAATAATCAGCGGTAGGAGCTCACAACACGAATTGCGTCAAAACGATCGGAGCCCATTTCGTGCAGCTGTCGTGTACCCTTGGCACATCCCGTCTGTCTTTGGGGGCAAATGGGGGTAAATCCCCTCCAAGCTTGACATTTGGCTGGGAAGGTGGGATGCTAGCCGTAATTTCGCAGCACTTTAGCTCTTCGATTCCGACAACAGCTGGCCGTCTGTGTGTGATTTTGGCATCGAATGCAATTTTGTCGGATCACCATCAGCCTAAATGCAAAGTTTGTCGCATGGTCTTTTGAGTGCCAGTGTGCCCCCTGTTCCACTGGGAATAGTCTGGATATTACGAGGATCATTTGCCAGAGTCAGAAACAGACCGGGGGTAAAGATGGACGGATAGACTCCTGTGGTCAGCAGAAATGACCACTGGTCAGTGGTTTTCTCGCTTCAACATCAAAGCACTTGCCATTGTTCCTTGGAGTCATTTGGTAGCGAGTCTCAACTAGACCAATGTTTATACATCTTCCTCAGACAACTCAGAGGGCTACATACTTGACTTGATTTTTGTACTTGTGTAGTGTCAGGTTCCATTTCATGGTGATGTACTCTGAAACATGAAGGAATAATCGTGGCACAACTTGGAGGATATTTGGGATTGATAGAAACTGCTCAATCCTTACATCTTGTGATTCCATTTTTTCTTTCTTTCGGGTTTTGTGATTTGGGGGTGCTCATGGTAGGCCCTCCAAGCTTCCAGTCCTCCTGGATGTTGTTGTTTGAACTGGAATGGGACCCGATGCCCGTCCGTGGATATATCTCGGCGACGGACATGGTCACCGATTATGACTTCCAGTCTGTATCTTCGGTAGGTTTGGTGGTCTGTAGCCAGATCTCAAATGATTGCAAACTCGCTTGCCAGGAAAGCAAACTTTGGAAACTGAACTACTGTAAAAGTGAAAATTTTTGCGGTGTTGAAATTTTCGTGCATTTCGCACAACCAGAAACTAGCGCAAAAATAAAAGCATGTGAATATCATTGCTTGCCATATGTTCCTGTGCGTGATGTCTTGATTCCGTGGAATTAAAAACACGCAAAACTCTTCTAAACCGGCCAAGCGAGAGAAATTAGTCGCGCGAAAATATCCACTTTTACAGTATCAGATTTTGGGAACCGAATACTCAACTCAAATATTTTTAAAATAATGTAAGATGAAGCTATTAACATCGATAGCATGTGCCTACATTTCAAGAAAGGTTGTTTGGACATTTAATTGCAACATTCACAAAGTCATAATTTGAAAATTAAAGATGAAAGAGGAAAGAAGAAGGCACTGGCACACTTTGAACACTGTAAAAGATAGATCGACAGATTCTTTTTTCAAACAAGCTTTTGAGCTTGAATCAAAAGACCTGTTTGACCATTTCTTGAATTTTTCACTTGATTCATTTCATACATGTACCCAAATCAGCAAACACACAAATCACATACTGTAGCATCAACAGATTCTGGTTCAGTGACAAAAGTTGAAGAATATGGAAAGAAAAATAATGGGTGTTTTAACATTGTGTTGGTGTATGTTATCGCCTCAAGGCAAAAGCATCACATTCCAAAACAAAAATATGTGCATTCAAAAGGATAGGTTAATTAAAAAAGTTAGTAATAAATGATGCTCATTTCAAAGTGTTTTATGGTCATTAGCTGAGTTATCATCGCTTGTATATTAGCCAATTTTTTTTCTCTTTTTTTGGTGGCCACTCTTTTTTATTTGTGTGTGTGTGTGTGTGTGTGTGTGTGTGTGTGTTTGTACATGTCTGCAATTTGTGTCGTTAAAATTAAATTTGTGTTATCTTGTCATGAATTAATTTGTATGCTGTTTATGATATGAAAAAGAAGGACAAATAAAAGATTGACAAAAGAAATTACACTATTATCCAAAGACACGCACTTTCAACATCATGACCTTACAAAAGATATAATATCTGAAGGTTTTTATGTCCGTACCCATCTCTAATAATTATCATAGACATGATGATTGTTTGATTCCTTTATTGACTGTGTAGGAAAGATATCATTTGGTCCTTTATGTACAAGTAAAATACTATGTACAGTGTATACCTCATAGGTTCTCCCATATTGTCAAGACCTGGCAAAATTGTCTGTGCTTTCAACCACCTGCGGAGTGAAGCTTTCTTGTGTGTATGTCCAATCATTCTTCACTATCATATATGTCATATATTATTTAGTGAGTCTAATTTTTCACAATTTCATCTATTTGTTTATTTTTTCACAACAATTTGGGAAGTGGTTGAATTGGAGTGGAGCAATGGGCTGGGTGTTGGGAAATGTGTGCATCCATTCACCCAGTAGGCCCGCCTTGACTGTGGCCTCCTAAGGGCATTATCTACTAACTGCATTTATTATCATGCACCTTGCTCATGTTCAACCTTCCTGTTGACATGAGTGATAAACACTCTTGTTCTTGTGTGAAGAGAAAACAGCAACCTGTTATTAAAGTTACACTATTATCCAAAGGCACTGCTTTCTGTGGTGCTGTAAAAGTGGATATTTTCAAACGATAATTTTTCATGCTCGGCCCCGTAAGATGAGTTTTGTGTGTTTTTAATTCCGCGGAATCGAGACAGTATTAGTAATGGAACATATGGTTTACAAGCGAAAATATTCGTTTGCTTTTATTTTTGTGCTACTTTCCGGTTATGTGAAATGTGCGAAAATTTTATCACTTCAAAAATTTCCCATTTTACAGTAAATTATTCAGCAACTGCAACTTTCAAGATTGTTCCAATATCATATGGTCACAAAAATTTGGTGGAAAGGATTCATAATTTACGTTTTGACTTCCTGTAAAAACAGGAAATTTAGAAAAGATTTGTGTGGAGGTCAGTGGGCAACTTGTGAGGTTATGATATCATCACCTCATACACACTGTATGACTTGCCTACAAGAGAAGATGATGGTAATTCCCCCCCCCCCCCCTCTCTCTCTAGATGGTAGAAAAACCTCTCTTGCCATCTTGGTTGTAATCTCAATTAGGAGAATCATGATTGTAATCGAGATATTTCTTGCCTCTGAAAGCAAATTATTCATGATGTACAAATTGAGGTCCAGAGGTGTTTTCAGATCTTGATTTGCTGGATTCCTGGTGCGCACTTCCCATCAGAAAGGCTTGACCTCCAAAACACGATTGAGGAGGTGCAGCTTATCTTGACCCTACATCTACTTCTACATACAGTATGTCCCCCAAAAAATTACAATCGGATTTTTGCATTGATAACTTCCAAAACGATAAAACTGTCTGAATGCTGTTTCAGTGTGTAAAAATAAAACCCTGTTCAATTTGGAAATGTGGATAGTTGTAAAGCATGTCATGGGTCTGATTCTTCCAAGTTTAGCACTTGCTCTTGGAACTGCATATCGCTTTAATATTAATGTGTGAACACAGTGGACAGAACTTGGAGGGAAGGGATTCCTGGCATGCTTTACCAAAATCCTAATTTCTCTTTGACCACTGAAGCAAATTGGATGGGGTTTTCAGTAGGATGTGGTTGATAAGTTATAGTTTCATTCCCTGAAATTGTATTTGGATTTATTCATGATCTTTTTAAGTTACATCATTGCAGAGGAGACTGTTGTAATTTTTTGGGGACATACGCTACAGACTGTGTGAAATGTCATGCAATCTCCCTACACTGCACTAGCTATTGCAAGTTGGATTGAGAGGGCAGGGCCCTGTTTTATGAAGAGAGTTGGTTTCAACTGTAAGTCTATATGGCAGACTGTGTGGTAAGGAAATTTAGAATCGATTTTATCTTTTGATAAAATGGGGCCCAGGAACCGCGTACGACAAAAACTCTAATCAAGATTTAACTGCAATCACGATTTATATTAAGAGTATGATTACAAGAGAAATTTTTCTGTTGTCTGAAAGAGCTTTAGTTTTTTTATTACACTTGAGCATGTGAACATTCCGTAAAATTACATAAAAATCATAATCATGAGTCATAAAGATGATTACAAAAGATATTTTTCTAACACCTGAAAGAGCCCCAAATCTCTGCTTCATGAAAGCATGAATATTATGTTCTTTGCCAAAACTGCCTTTCTCGTACCTGATTTCTATGAAGCTTGTATCATTTTATTCATCTTATTCTACTCCAACTTTTATAAAGCAACTGTAAAACCAAAATTATATATGGAATGAAATTTTCACTGATTGGAGCTGAGGGCCTTTTTCGCCGTATGATTTTTTGTGCATTACTGGCATTTAATGTATATTTATAGAGTAGACAAGAACTTTTTTGAGTGCATTCTAATTTTCACAAATCTTAGTTCCTCATGACACTCACAAAAATGTCTGGTTGTTACAGTATTGTGAACATTGTATGGTTTTGCACTCTCATGCTTTGAGATACATAAATAGTTCAAAAGCCTTCTAGGAGATGATCGGTCCTTGTGGTTTGACTTTTCTCCCTTCCTTCAAGTCTGACTGGTGTATTCTTCATTTTCTCTGACTTTGAGTCACTGGGGAAGTGTTAATATAACTTCCGACCTTCATCTTTCCCATGTTGATGGGACGAGAATTTTCTTTTTTGAAATCATTGATCGTCTGACAAAATATAGCATGTAGGTCATGAATTGGAGACACAAAGTATTTTTAGGTTTCCTATGTATATTTATATACTAGGCCTCAGTCATGTCCACTTTAATTATCAACATATTTACCTGCAAATGACTCAAACATTTTTGAAATTATTTCTGGATATTTTAGTATCCAAGTATAACTATTTGAAATTTTATCATATTTTCAAATCCACATGGGCTAGTGATGAACCATTTTGAATTTAACTTTTTTATTTGTTTTTTTTTTTGATATCTTTTATTTTTTTAATCTAAAATTTGATTTTTTAAGAGTAGAAATTCTGCATGTACACTAGATATGCATGACGTCATTACAACTTCTTGGCATTTTAATACTTCCTCAGGAGAGAGAGAATGAGAGAGAGAGAGAGAGAGAGAGAGAGGAAGAGTGTGAGGGAGAAGAGAAGTATTCTAGAAGGTTATCTACTCTAGACCTCATTTCTTGAACTCTTATCTCTCATTATCACCCATTTCCTGTGTGAGTTTAAGTGGATACAACTTGAATGTTTGCATAGTGTCATAGCAGATGTCCCTGTTGGTTGTGTTAATAGCCCTCAGTCCAGGTGGGAAAGTTCATATCACATGATCTATCATGTGACCATGTCACATGATCAGAGTGATCACCACACACTTTAATACAACAAACATTCTCTATGACCAGGTGACTTCCCCTTTGTTGGACCTTGTTACATGTACAATGTATGTTGCATCATTTAAACCACATGTGTTATACACATTCAGGTGTGAGTTTCTTTAGTTTGTTTCCTTCTACAAATTAAATTGGTTAAGATCGCAACTGCTGATATGTAACTTAACAAATTGAATTTGTAGAGGGAGACAAATTGAAGAAAATCACACCTGAACCTTCACCCCTCTGAATGATATCTTTCCTTCATTAAAGGTCCTGTTTACCTTTGGGAGCAGTGATTTAAAAAATGTTCAAGATATCACTTTTAATGCATATGTGTAGGTCAGTTGTATCACAAAACATCCTACCATATAACATTTTTGCAAGAAAGCCTAAAGCATAAGGAGGTATCACTATTTTTCTCATTAAACCATAACTGTAGACGGTTTAGTCTGGAAACATTTTTATTATAACTATTATTCACATTTTGTAAATTCAACAATACTTCAATAGCATCGGTTCTACTGGTTCAAATTTATACATTGGTTGTCTCTATCCCTAACTCAAAATTTAGAAGTATTTTGAAGCACTAATGCAGGGTTTTTGTTTCATCTGCAAATAGCAAATCATGCCTTTAAGTGATGCTATTATTTGTACCTACAAACTTGTATCATTTCTTACCAAAAGATATCACATTAAGATAGAGCAAATACTGTTTGCTCTATGTGGGCCATTATAGCAAAATCATGTCGCATGTTCTCACTCTCTTCATGGAGATCAGTTGTGTTCTTACAGCATCTCTTTGAATCATAAAGAACTACCAAACAAACAAATGAAGAGTTTGTCCGCAAAAACCGATAAGTCCATATTTGCCAAATGGAGATATTTGCGATTAAAGGTCAAGAAAAATAAAAAGAATAATAAGAAAATATTTGCTTCTTTTGACCATAACTTCAAAAATGTACCTTTATATGTAGTGACCAATTGATATATCATTCAAAAGGTATTATTTTGTACTTTATGACAGAGACCGTACTTCAAAATCTTCAAAAATGCACTTATCGGTTTTTGCGAACAAACTCTTCAAATGTAAAGAAAAAAAAATCCCCTAATTTTTATGGCTGTTTTTTTTTATCACCAGTGATCCCCCTCAGAACATGAAAACACACTACAAACAGAATAGAATTAACAATGAAACCAATGACAATGAAAATACAGAAAATGAAAGTTTTTATGCAGTTAGTTAACAGATCTGTAACCCATTGTATTTTCTTTGTTTTTTTTTCTGTCATTTTTTCATTGTATCTGTTTACCATGTATTGAATAGAATAAGAATATATCTCTCTTTTGAGCCTGTTGTTCACATATGTCTTTTATTTTTCATTGAATTACTGAAATTGCACTGGTTTGTTATGGTTACAGCCAGCACTTTCAATGACCTCGAAATTGCTGTATCTGAAGAGCTAATTCATAGATTGGCCACACAGTCAGTGATTTCAAAGTTAAATTTTCATTGCTCCAGTTTCATTTTTTTTTTCAGATTTCTTATGATTCTTGTGCAAATCCAATGGATTTGTAGTTCTGCATATTCAAATCTTTCTCCAATTTAGCCTAAGCAGTGAAATCAAATTCAGAGTTGCGAATTTGAGGATGACAAAATGATTAGTTCTGCTGCAAATTCCCCCCTCCCCAATTTATTGGTCAAAACGCTATCCACAATCCTTGTATCTCATCTTAATCACAGATGCGGAGGAAGATCAACGATGCATTCCGACGTAAGCATCACCATCAGAAGACGGAAGATGACCGAATCTCGGTGACCTCCGAAGGAAGTGATACAGAGGTCAATGAGCAAGGTGAGAGGTCAAACGTGTGGAATTTAATCCCAGCCATACTTTCCACTGATTTTCATTTACCCATGCTTTATGTGCATCTCACAAGAAACTAATAATGTTATGAAGGCAGTGATCCTTCAGGTATATTGATTACTGTATGCGCCGTATATTTCTATTTTCTTAATTTTTTACGTGTTGAGTGATATTTGCTGTTTTACTTAGACTTGAAATGATTGGCTGCTATAGATAAAATCCAGTGTGTTTCGTTAAAAGGTAAAAGATTGTGAAGCTTTCTCTTGAAAAGAGGTGATAGTAATTCTCTTTCTGTCACCTTGGTTCTCAGTCATGAAATTATAACCACTCAAAAAATCATGCAATTTTGGAATCACCAAATATTTTGCTTTCGAAATATATACACACTGTATTTCTTATAAAGTAGTGCATTGAAATGAATAAGTGTGGTTACTTCTCTGGTGAGTTGGACAACTCTGGATATTGTTAACCCTTTCACTGCAAGATTTTGACACCTTCATTAACTTTGCACATTATCCATCATGTCCCAGTGTGCAGTGAAAGTAAGGAGGATATGCCTGGTCATATCAAAAGGTTCGTAAGGGTTTAAGATGGATTTGGCCAACCTCATTTTTCATGGAGGGAGTGTTCAGACTTCCAGCGTTGTGATGACTGCGGTTGATTGTCTTGTCAAAACTGTCGTCACTGACTTGTTTATGTAAACCTCGGTTAGCAACCGTAGTGAGCTGAGTTCAATCACGTAATCTTCCGAACCCCTTGAGGTTTAGTTTGGCTGCTTGGGTGTGGTCATAACCCTCCTGTATGGTGTTAACTTCCTTGTACACTGGATGATCTCATTCTTGCAAGACATTTCCTCTACCAATAATCCGGCAGTCCCTGCAAGCTTTACCGACACTCCATTTATACTAAGCAAAAGCTAGTTTCTGAATTAGCCTCCTCAAGCAGCTTTTCACCTCACTAAAGGAAGAGAATACAGAATACAGCCTGTATTTTAGAGCCACCTACTTTTATGGGATGGTTGCAGAGCCTCCTACAGCTGCCTTGAAGTGGCTTGGCTGTAGTACAAATGCTCTGGGTTTCGAGAAGCTGTTTTTTGCTGACCCGGAAGTTAATTACTACAGGTCATTGCCCGTAAACATGAAGTAAACAAACTAGTCAATGTGACTAGCCACCAATGACAGACATGGCACAATTTACAGTAGGGCAGTAGTTTACCCATCTCATGACGTGTGTAGGTTTTAAGCACAAAGGCATAATATGTTACATGTCAATATAAGACCTATGCCCACCATACATATAACATGTGAGACAAGGCAGGCAAGAATTTAAAATGAGCCAGCAATGTTCATATTTAAGTGCAGACGTGGTATTTGAAAATGTTCATTGTTTATTGTTGGGGAACTTGACTACCATGAGAATGGAGCCGATCAGGGCCTGCTTGGGCAAATCTGAGCAGTCCGCTCAAGCAGTGTATATCTAGATAGACAGGGGATCAGTGTTTCAAAAGGCCATTCGAAATGATTCAAGAGGGTGCCAAATTTTGGGCACAGTGTAGTTTATAACTAGAGTACAAGAGGCCTGTCATTATCCTTTATGAATGTCTTTTTTTTTTTGCTTCTTTTTGAAAGTAATTATTAGACGTCAATGATTAAGGTACCTTGATCTGGTACTTGGTTGATCCTTTTATGTGCAGGTTAACCTATCCCCTTTAACTAAAGTAATGAACAAAGAACTGCAGCAGTGCAGCAGAAAAGTAAAAATAGCTATGAGGAAGAAAAAAATTAATGAGTGATAAGCTAGTAACCAAGACTACGGGCCAGGAACCCTAAATCATGCGTGGAAGGGCTAGACATCAGATATGGCTCACCGTGAATTGTTTTTTCCTCCTGCGAGGAAACTAAGGCATTTTTTTTTTTTTTATGAGAGAGGAACGAAATTCCTGTGCTGTGGGAAATTAAGTGGCCTATTTGAAAGATGTGTTAAATTTGCCTTAATTTTTCCACTTTTTATTTATTCTTTTGTGCTCACCCAACAGCATTATTTCTTTAATATGATATTGCAGTTCCCCCATATTATCCTTCATGAACTGAAAAATATTTCTTCTGATTTTCTTGAAGCCAAGAATTTTCATGTCCTCATGTCAAACTTTCGTCCTGCGATAGTGTCATGATTTTGTGACTGAAACACTTACAATTGAAATCAGCATTATGATCAAAATCTTGATATAGTAGAGATCTTGGTAATGGTAATTATCATCATCATCATCTTTGTTATTTTGATCATTAAAGCCATTGGACAACTACTTGTGCTTCTACAATTCATTCTGGACACACTGGTGCCTTGACAGATCCATGTCATTTTTGTATGTTTATGTGCAAAGATAATCTTCCCCTTGAAAAATCCTTCTCTCCTGAATATGCACTGAAGAGCAGTTGTTCACATTGTCTTCTAATGTTTTTAAAGTAGTGTTATATGATGAAGTTTGTATTAAAAGAAAGAAAGAAATAAAGCACTGAGTGGACCCTTGGAATGATGTTCCTATAAAAACCTAAAATGCTGTATAAACACTATTAAACATCACTTTTAATGCTTGGGTGCAAGGCTTTATGAATATCAATATGTAGTGTATGGGGTAATTTTTCGTGACAATTTCAGTTTCATATTGAAATCGTAAATTGTAAGGAGAATTTCTCCTTTCAGAACAGAGCTGGAACAATGGTTACCACACGAGGAGTACAAATATTTAAGTTTTGTTTGATTGCTCAATTCTATTGCAATTTTCCCCTATATATATTTTTAATATGCATTGTATATCTCCTGCTACCATGAAGTCTTTGCTGAAAATAGATGAATCATGATTTTCCCATGCTACATGAGATGTGGAGTGACCCGCTTACCATTAACATGATGTTGCATATTTACGTTCAGTATGTCCGCCCTCACCTTGAATGAGTTTTGAGTGTCCGCAAACTACAGATGTTGGTTTGCGATAAACAGTGAGATGAAGCTATATTGACATGCAGTTCTCGTAATTTACACATAATCAGCTGCTCAAGGTATTGGATATATCTTGTGATTGAAAAACTTGCCAAATAACAGTGAAATACACATATGAATACCAGAATATAAAAACAACCCAAGTCCATTCCAGAAAATTTAGAAGAAAATAGAAATCATTAATTAATTTCACAATGTTCTTAGCTTTTCCAGTTAGTGAAATGCTATTTATACAAACCTAAATGTAAAACATTCATTTGACTGATTATCTATCTTTGCATGACTTCATAAAGGGTCTCCAAAGATGATAGCCCAGTTTGGACTTGGGTTGTTTTTATATTCAGGTATTCATATACTCTTTTAAGACAAAATATATAGTTCACAGAAGCACTCAAAATTCATCTTCAACCACTTTAAATTTGCTTCCAATACATCGAAAGGGTCATCCAAGAAACTGGTCTAGGTGATGTGATTTGCCAGGATAATGCAAAGTACTTTGAGGTCAAAAGTGTAAAATAGTCAAAGTTGTTATACCCACATTCTATTCATGGAGAGCCCTTCTCTTAATGCAATTCACTCTAGTCTGTGGTCTGTGGGAAATACAATGTATGTGTTGTATCAAAATCAACCCATCCTCAATGGGTTAATGACTTGTGATCAATACACATAATATCAGAACCTGAACAAATCTGAAATGATTTTTACATGGAGAGATCATAGATCATGCATGAGAACATCAATCCAAGCTGGTGAGACAGGGTACATGTGTGGGAGCTGTGTGGCCTGGGCTCTTATTACAGTTAATTTACCCTTCTTCCCGTCCACGGGGTCACCTGACGGAGTCTGGTTGCTAGGAGACAGTGACTACCTGTCTGTTTCCCGTCCCACGGCTCTACCGTGAGACAAGATCAGCATGAGGGGTGGATAAAGAGTTCTCAAAATCACTGAAAATAGAACAAATTATTCAAAAATATGTAAGTATGTGATCATGTACTGTAAAACAAGATATTTTCGCGGCATGAAATTTTCACAAATTGGAGAAGAGGCCTTTTTTGTGGCATGAAATTTTTGCGAGTTACCTCTGAGATTCAATGCATATAGTATAGACAAAAACTTTTATGTGCAATTAAATTTAGTGAATCTTGGCTCTTGTGAAATTCATGTAATTAAAATGCATGCGAACATTACTCATTTTACAGTATCACAAAATCAACACAAACTTTCAAAACCTGGTTTTATGAGAGGACTCAAAATAGATGAAATGAGTCAACCGAGGGAAACACATTAAAGTTTGCCTTATATCAAACATCTTTTTCACAAGCCCCATGAACAAAATGCAGCATATCAAGAAGGTTTTTATAATGTTGTTGTTTTTTTCTTCTTGTTTTCTTCAATCTGTCACCATCGCAACCATAATGGTTCCTGCAATCCCACATATCCAAAGAATCCCAGGGTATCCAGGGGCGGATCCAGGAATACTGTAAAGGGGAGGTGCCTTTTAAAAAAATTAAAGAGGGGCGCACGTGCCCCTCCCCATTTTTTTCTTTTTTCTTTTGTTTTAACAAAAAATAAAGAGGGGGAGGGGAGTGCACCCGGTGCACCCCCCTGTGGATCCGCCACTGGTATCAACTGTGGAAACTTTCTAGTCAGTTTCTATTAAAAGTTGATATTTAACCCATTGGAAGAGGACGAGTCTGGAGTGTACTCGGGCAGGTGTCTATGGGAAATGTGTGTTGTAGTAAAATCAGTTTGTCCTCACAGGGTTGAAGTTGTCCACTCCCTGAAGGTTGACATGTGATGTAGAAATTCACTGCCATGTGACCAACCTGGTCATTAATACAAGGCAAGGAGTGGCAATCCTTCAGGAACTGGAAAACCTCAGACAAACAACCCCCAAAATTAAATTCACTTCATATCTTATTTAGATGATATCTCCACACTCTCTATTTTTAGTATCATCGACCTACCCCAAACCCCTTTAAATAGATGTCATACATGTATTCCCAAATTCATTTTAGTTAAATGATTGCAATTTCTGACCTTTGCTAGATTAAAGTTCTCTGATTATAAATGTTATATTTGCTGGGTAAGGGTTTTGTTCAATGCCAAGTGCACTCCAAATTAAATGGCGCCCTCTTTAGGAGTACTTGATTCATGTTTAAAAAATCTTCTTGCACTGAGAGCTTCTCTGCACAGAGGGACACTTTGACTGGGCCTTTGTGTCTTTTCTACTTCCAAGTCATGGCGCTAAAATACAAACTAATTTTCATTTAAGGCCCAATTGCATCTTTAATGACATTTGCATGGTTTCGGAACTTTCTCAAAAGTATAATGTAAAATAAAGTAAAGTCTGCTTGATACAAGAGAAGAATTTCCACTTAAAGAAAGAGAAGATATAGCCGTAAGTGTCTGGATTAAACTTGTGTGCACTTTGGCATTCTGAACAGGTTTAGATCACCCTTTATCAAAATCATGATGAAAAAGAGCCAGGAACAAAAAGGAAAACAAAACCAAGTACAGGAAAGTATGTGAACAATCTTGGCGGGAAAGCCAGACTGATTTGTCTCCGAGTTTGATGTGTTTCCACTCTGACCTTTTCAGAGGCTTTGTTCACAACTTTGTCAAAATCTTGTGAGGTAGGAAGAGACAAAGAGAGAGAAAGACGGGAGAACAACAACAACAACATCAAGTAAACAAAAAGCACATCATGGTTGCGAGAACAACTTTAGTATAGTCAGGAACGGCACAGAAATGACACCTTGCATGGCAGATATTGGCCTTGTTCCATGCAAGAGCGCAGAAACACAGCCATCCCCTTGCAGTAAGGGAGAGTTGATATGCGAGCAAAGGGGGCACTGAAACTCATTGGTTTCCTGAGTCAATTTCTGTATAGATCTCTATTATAAGATGCACCATGCCATGCCCCATTGTACCAATCATACCCAGGGTTACGGCGGTGTGTTCTGCATTGCCATCTTGTTTTTGTATGATGTGCAGTTAAACACTGATTTTTGATAACCTAGGGTGCGGCACTTGAGAAAAAAAAAGAAGATGAAATAATGCATCAAAATGGCTTATTTCTGTTCGGTACCCTGGGGTACCCAAAACTGTATCATTTGTCAAATGAATTGTCTAATTTGATATTCAGTGGATACAAATTATTGGTCACTATAAAACTGACCATTGCTCTGTGCGAAACAGAGCAGCAATGCTGACTTTAGGTTCGTTGTGAGTTGACAGTGCATTCTGTGAATACTATTTGAATTTTTTTTTCCCCCTGTCACATTGTTTCATTTTTTGTCACTCCTCTTCGGCATGTTACTGTTACTTCAGTCTCTTCCAGTTATGATAATCGCAAATATTCCATCTGGTGGACTCGCCCTTTAAAGCCCCTTTGAGATGTGCGTTACCCAGCAATACAACTCAATTCAGTTCATATTTCATTTTCCACCAGAAAATGGAGGATGCAAAATCTGACATGTTTATCGTAATAGTGAGAAGAATGTGGAAGGAATAAAATCAATATTCTGGCAGTTCTTCTTTTCGCTCAAAAAGAATTAGCATTTTCTGTGGGTAAGGGATGCTTGGAGATTGTGTGTACCTAAAATGACATTACCGTACTATGTCATTTTGATATTGAAAACTTTTGAAGGAAAAAAGAGAACATTCAGACTGTCTAGTGTAATGTTCGATGCTCGCATGACCTGATCCAAAGTTTTTTGGTTTTTTTTGTATGTGTGTATGTGTGTGTGTGTGTTTGCTGTACATATATGGTATACTACAAGTTTGTTAGTGTTCATATATATTATGTGTGTGTTTTGTTTTTGTGTTTTCATCTATCTGTGTGTATGCATTTGTGTGTTTTTATCTGTCTGTGTGTATGCATATTTAGATAGTGTAAAACACATACATTCTTTCCATCCCCACCCCACTACACCACACCCACCTCGCGTACTTGACAAGGTGCCCCTGTGTGCCACAAACAAAACTTGCTCCAATTAATGTGGCCTCCTTGCACACTTCTGTGAGCTGCATCTGTTGTCTCTTAGTCATAACAGACTTTAACCCTTTCTGTGCCTGGGACTTTGGACAGTGGCGATAGTGCTATGTCTGTCTGTTTGTTTGTTTGGGTGTTTTTTTTTTGTGCCAATCGACTTTAAAGGGATTGTACAGAACTGGTTGAAGTGAGGATTCAGGTTTATAACATTTTTTTTGGTGAGATAATGAGAAAAATCTTATGAAATATGAAAGAGCATGTAATTTCAAGAAGGATTCAATGTTTACTTGATGAAAATTGGCCTTGAAACGGCTGAGATATCCAAAAAGCGATCCTAATAAAATTGACAGGCCACAACTTTTTTTAAGGATCTCTTTGTTTTTCCTTGTTTTTAGATGTCTCAGTCATTTCAAAACCGATTTTATCGAATAAACTTTTGATTCCCTTTAGAATTGTATGCTCTTTAACATTTCATACAGTGGTTTCTAAATATCTTGTTAAAACGTTACAAGCTGAATCCTCACCTCAACCAGTAACTGTACAGTCCCTTTAAAAGCACACTAAAGGTTGATGCCACTCTTCTCACACTCCTTTTTTTTTTAAGCTGAAATGATTGATTGAAGATTTTCCACAACATATATTATTTAGATTCTTAGAATGCATAGAGATAGGGAAACATGTAGGAGTGAAAGCTTGAGGAAAATTGCATGATCCCTTTAAAAGTAAACACATTTCTAAAGTATTATTATCCTTCTACTCCTGTAATTTTATAAAGGGCTGAAAATTTTCAAGCAATAGAGGGCAGCATATGAAATGTAATATGCTATACACTGATATTAATGTTTTTTTTCATATTTATGCTAAGATTTAGGTTTGAGTTGACTCACATTTCTTTTTTTTTTTTTGTCTCTAGATAAAGTTCTAAGAGTCAGAATGATTTAGCCAAACTTCCTAAAATTGTTAAATTGAATTTGTGTTTTATGATATAATTATCAGCAAATAATGTAGCATGACTTCATTCCTTTCAATGTTTAATCATTTCAGCTGATATTTGAAACTTCTGCAAATTGATTCTGGAAGAGGGGACATATGTTGCTCTATCTTTACTCTCTTCTCTATAAAAGCATTTCCAACTGAGAGAGATGAGTCACACACATTTGTCAGATATAAGATGGAAGGATAAGTGTGACATTTATGTGATATGATCTATTTACAGATGTCCTACAAAACTGATATTGGTGGCATTAATGATGAACAATTGTAGCTTATGACTCAAACAGTTTATACGAGATATGATGCTATGAATACAAATACAGATAGTCAATGATACAAGTACTGACGTATTACTGAATTACAATTTTCTCAGTCCAGAATGCAATACTGTCAAAACCAGAAACTTTTCCTGGCATGAAAACTGGTGAATTTTGCAAGGAGCCAACATTTTGCAAATGGGCCATGTGCTCAAAAGTTTTTTTAGTCTGCACAATAATGCACTAAATGCCAGTGGTAATTTGCAAATGTTTTGTATGGCAAAATAAGAAAACAAAAAGAAGAAGATTGTTGGCATCAATTTGCGTAAATTTCATGCCAAAAATGTTTACGATTTGCAATGTTATGTCTCTGGCGTAGCTAGTCTTCTATGATAATGAGCGCTGTGAGACATGAAAAGCATGAAAGGGAATTCTTATACTGTGTAATCTGTTCTTTTTAAAGAAGGCTCTTTTCCGCCTTACTGACAAAGAGGAAACCGAATGACGTAGAAAAGACCAAAAAAAAAAAAAAAGGCCTAAAGAACTTTTGTCATGGAATGCTGCTGTTGCAAGCTCATGAATGTTCAACATCACTCATCAAGTTGTGATGTAACGTTGCCATGGTCTCAGGGGAGGAAGCATCATTTAGGAATAGGTGGGACTAAAGGCAGCTCTGCAGTCCAACTTGATGAGGGGGTTCCTTTGTTAAAGATGTAGTCACCCTCTTTGGCATGAGATTTTGATTCTCCACAAATATCTTTGTCTATTAAAGACACCTGGACTTATGTGAAATCTAGTCAAATCTATTCCCGATTTTTTTGTCGATTTTACCTTAATGTCAAATTCAAGATAAATATGAAACTAAAAGGAAAAAATAGGGAAATGATATCTATATCTGTTCAGTTTGATCTGCAATGATATTTAGCTCAGTATGAAATAGTTTTCAACCCACTGATTTGTCAAAGGGAATACTAGGAGATATAGACTGAGTGATTTTTGCTTGAAATAAGGGAGCAACCTTGACACCAGACAAGATTTGTCATGTTTTAGGCCTATCCTTTTCCCCATCAGGGACTTTATTTTTTAATAATTCAGTCTTTATTGATATAGTAATTATGTGACAGGACAGTGTGTACAACACTATTGGGCTTTCTGTGCCAGTTTACGACTCAAAACACTTAAAGGATTAATTTTTACTCTCATATGGTGATCATGAAGCTGATGATACTTCATAGAATAATGTTTACTTTGGGACTTTATGCAGTAGATAATCAAAGCTCTGAATCTATATCCTTTCCATCCATGATATTCTTGTATAATAGTATCTTACTATTCAACAACGCGTACATGCAATATCTTCATAGTGCTAGCTCTTTTTCCATGTCAGAATGATTGTCTAATTCTTGCTTTACTACCTTGCACAGTCATTGCATTCTATGTGGTTATGAAATACAGCAGTGCTCCTTTAAATTTGACTCGCACATGGGCATGCCCAGTTCACATAACTGTAGCAAAGGAAAACCAGTCTGAGTTTTAGAGTCTGCTTTGGTTGTTATAAGCTACCCAGCTATCTTCAGTTTTTTCCTTGGACAATTAAATCAGTTAATCAAAATCTGTTACTGAGCTGCACATCATTGCAGATCAATTTCACCAATTTGATTATCGATTTCTCATCCATTTTCTTAATATTTTCTCAGTTTGATATATATCTTGCTTGAATTTGACGCTGATGGCACAGTCACCAAAAAGGGGAAAATATTCTGCAAGCTTTCATTTTGAAAGTTCAGGTGACGGTAATGTCAGAATCTGTGCAGAAATAATCCAGCCATAATCCAAGCTTTAGTGAGGCACAGCCCTGTATTGATATTGAAAGTCTGCTTTGATTATAGTTGTAAGCTTTGTAGCAGTGCCAACATCTATGCATACATTTGTCCACAGTGCAGCAACCTGTAGCCTAGCTTAAGATACTCATTTTCAGCAGCATGAGCCTTATATTGTATTAGTAGCCATTAGGTCGGTAGTGTCAACCAAATCCATGTGTCTATGAAATCCACATGTCAGTGTGTGTGATGTCCACTAAAAATCGTGTATTGGCCGGAGTCTGGTCAGAGTGAGTCACATGGCAGCCATGCCTCGTCCAGTGTGTGATGGGCAGCCCTGCTCGAGATGGCATTGCCCAGAGGTCATCTTCGTGGGCGGTAGGTAGATCGTGCAATGCTGCATTCTGTCTCTAGAAATTAACAATCAAATATAAATAGCATGCGTGTATTCATTTTTGTCTTCTTAATTTTCCTTCAAATTCCATTCTGGAGGTCAGACTTTCTTCACAGCTAGTTGAAAATAAAGTTCTTTTGTATTACTTCATAAGGCTTTGGTTGGGATTATTATAGTCTTTAAACTTGCACAGGGCCATATGCTTCATAATTAGAGAGAATATTTATGTCAAGACAGTGCCTGGGAAGGAGACTAGTTGCCCAAACTTTGACATGTACCGGTATGACTGCGTAAGAGTTTAGCGGGGCTAGACTTCTTCAGGAAATAGCCGAGCAGGGGAGAAAAAAAAAAAAAAAAACGAGTGAGAGCAAGTTACTCATGTCAGTCCTGCGTACAGAATTATTTTTGTCTCTCCCCTTCCGTGATATTTTTGGGAAAGAGTTGATCAAAAAGAAAATGGCTTTCAACTTTCTTTGCGCTTGAAGTGTCGGTGAACCTTTGCTCTTCGCCGGGATGATGTAATCAGTTGACGTCTTTTGCCGCCGAATTAGGAAACGGGGACCAGGTCAGGAATAATGATGTGCCGGGGACAGTAGGAATTGAAGCGGAAGGGGTGCATTGGGCAGTGTTGTGTGCAGGGAGAAACCAAAGCCAGCTTCTTGGTGAATGTGAGTATGTCGTGGAAAAATGGCCTCCTTCGTTCTCCAGCTCCCTCGCGCTCTCTCTCCCTCTCTTTTGCTCTCTCTCGTTCTCTTTCTGTCTTCATATACTGAGGGTCACTCGTAGCATTATGTCACAGACAAATTATTTTTTTAAGGACCGTTATGTAATAACCGGCAGACTTGCCCATGGGTATGTCATAGCGCAGGTCAGATCGACACTTAAAGGTCTTGTTTACTTTTGGGAGCAGTGATGAAAAAGTGTTCAAGATATCACATTTCTTGCATATGTGTAGGTCTGTTGTATCACAAAACATCCTACCATACAAGATTTTTGCAATAAAGCGTAAAATATATGGAGATATTAGTATCTTTCTTAATAAACCATAACTGCAGATGATTTAGTCTGGAAGCATTCTTATTATTGTTCACATTTTGTACATTTAACAATACATTGATTTTACAGATTCAAATTTTTACATTGGTTGTTTCTATCCCTTACTCACATTCTGGAACTATTTTAAAGCACTAATGCTGGGTTTTTGTTTCATCTGCAAATGGTAAATGATGGGGAGGCTAGTCTCCTCTTTCTCAATGTCATTCTCAGACTGCCTTGAAGCTGCCTAGCTTCTTACATCCTCAGTAGAACTGAAGAAAAACTACCCAAAAGTACCACTTCTATGTCCTATTTAGAGTAGCGTATTAAGCAAGGCATTACAAATCCAGAGAAAATTCTATGTTTCTTTCATTGCAGTCTAAAACATGATGTTATTCCTGGCTAAATAACTTCAGAATAGTGATCAGTTACATGTAGATATATACAAGGATTTGAGCGTAGGGCATAATTGCATATGAATGAAAAACTGGAAATTTCAAAATTTTATGTACAAACTATAAGGTATTAAAGTTGAAGAACTGTTTCCCCCTAAAAATAGCGAAACTTCAAAATGTCACAACTTCCTTATTTTTCATCTGATTTCGATCAAAATTATACCGTTGAACTCATTACTCTTTCTTATCAGACTAACTTGTATTTGGACTGGATTTCTCCTTTAATACAATGTTGGTATGTCTGCAAAGCATGTGGCAAAGATACAAAAAGGGTTAAGGATAATGATCAATTTCACGACTGTGTCGGTTTGTTCATGGCAGATAGGGAAATGTCTGTTCTTTCAGGCCAATTTGCTTCCTGTAAAGCTATGTTTGTCTTGCTTATAAACCCATTTCCTCCCAGGTGTGACAGTTTGCTTTGGAGGTAATACACATCACAAGCAGTTCTAGCGCAATAGGACTTAATAAATCCCCAAGATTCTCTGTAAATCCATAGAAACATGTGGAGGCAATTGATGCAGGGGTGTGTAAATCCCAATACCTCTAGCGATGTGATTAGATCGAGCCATTAATGATGAGAAAGTGTATTAATGCACATGAACAGGTGTAAAGTATATATGCACACATGGTAGGCCGGATGCTGTATGTCAGTGGCATCAATGTGGCCTTTAACTTGACCCACTAATTAGCGTCAACTTTAAACCAATTAGCAGTTCCCCATTAATAGGTTTTGCCACAGGCATCCACGTAAAGGGATTAGTGAGAAAGAACAGGACACACAGATTTCGTGTGCGGTGCAGCTCTTGAATATTATTAGCACAGTGTCGTTGGAACCCCCTTCTCTCAATTACAGGACGGTACTGCTAGTGATACGATAACGGACTACCACTTTACATGTGTGCTGGTGGTGCGTATAGCAGGATCCTCATTGACCTTTTATACAGGGGGAAGGGGAAAGGGGAAGAGGTGGGGGGCAGGGGATGAGGGAGGGTTTAATTATTTCACTCTCTCCAATGGCTTTAATTGACTAGTCTCATTTGTACAAGGACGAGTGTACTGTTCCCATCGGAGTACCAAAAAACGTTGTGCTACGTCAGATTGTTGACGCCCGCGATGTTTTGACTGGACTACAAAACAAGGCTTGGTTATGCATGACGTGGGGTATATGAAACCGGGAATAGTGACATCACTTTGTTTTTCATTAATACTTTTGTCAAATCACCATGGAAATAGTGGAAAGTGATGTCATGGAAATCACCACTGATATAGATAGTGCTTTCTATGGGATCCCTGAAATGCTGATACAGGATGTCATTGAGCGTTTTGGTCTGTGCGTAGACTGGTCGTAGAATGCCAGGATTTCGTGAGTATCATCATATTTTTTGTTGTGTATTATATTCCATGTTTTAATTGACAGGATTGCTGTGGACTTATGTATGTGTGCATGCGCTGCCTTTCTTCCTTTTGACAAAAGTGGGTAGCATGATTCCCTTTGACATAATTCTGTGAGATATAAAGTATTTCTGTGCTTTTCCTGATCTGAAGGTATATTTTAGATGATGAAACCCACTTTGTGAATTATTCTCTTGAAGCCGATTTTTTTTTTTTCTTCTTGAGTTTGCTTTGGAATCTATAGAATTATACAATGTATAGAATTTGTTTCGAAGAAAAAATAAACTTGCGTTTAGACCAGGTGACCAGAATAGTCCATCAATTGACATTTCAATAGGCATCCATTTCAAAGGATCATAAGATCACATGAATAATCATCACATCACGGATACTTTCTCAGTGACTTCAACCGTTTAGGACGGACTGATTTTGCTACAACATGCATTTCCCATAGACAACTGCCTGAGTATACTCAACAGGTTAAAAAGTGTCTGTTGGTACAAATGACCTTTTCTGCTGTAATATGCAAAGTGGCATTACGAATTAATCTATTGAGGCAAAGACAACAGAGGCTTCATGGCAACAATGTCATGTGTACAAGAGCTATTATAAATAACACTGGAACTGCAATGTAACTCCAATTGGAGTTTGGAAATTAACCCCCATAGTACCTGCAGACTTTAACCCATTAAGGACAACTCCTGAGTATACTCAGGCAAGGGTCTATGGGAAATGCGTGTCTGTCCTCAACGGGTTGATAGATCCCATTGACATTGTTTATAAGCATGTCACCATTTGGAATTGAAAGAGTTAAATCCTATCGATGGTACAACCTGTAGAACTGCAGTTTTGTTTGCTGCATGTAATGTGATCTACATCAAAAGTTTCTTTGACAAGTGTGAGCTGCTTTATAGTACCACCAATACTGAGACTTTGGGGTAAATTTGAATGCCTTGCAATGATGGATTTATTCCCCATTTGCAGATGAAACAAAAACCCAGCTTTATTAGTGTTTTAAAATAGTCCTAAAATGTGAGTTGGGGATGGAAACAATGTAAAAATGTTAATCAGTGTGATCGATGTAAAGTATTGTTGAATATACAAAATGTGAACAATATTTATTGTCCCCGCCGAACGAGTTCGAGCAGGGGACTATGAAACGGGCTCCGTACGTGTGTGTGTCCGTGTGTCCGTCCGTCCGTCTGTCCGTCCGTGTGTCCGTGTGTCCGTGTGTGCGTCCGTGTGTGATCAAAATCTTCAATTTGCTACTTCTCTGTCATTTATGAGCCAATTTTGATTCTGTTTGCTTTATATGATAGCACTACATGGGAGCTTTGAAACTTCTACACAGAATTTCAGTCGTGACCTTTGACCTTGACCTTTGACCTATATTGTACATTTTGCTACAAAATGCTACTCCTTCGCCATTTCTAACCCGATTTCGATTCCGTTTGCTTTATGTGATGGCACTAGGTGAGGGCTTCAAAACTTCTACACAGAATTTTGACCTTTGACTTCTTTGACCTTTGACCTTGATTTTTTGACCTATATTGTACATTTTGCTACAAAATGCTACTCCTTCGCCATTTCTAACCCGATTTCGATTCCGTTTGCTTTATGTGATGGCACTAGGTGAGGGCTTCAAAACTTCTACACAGAATTTTGACCTTTGACTTCTTTGACCTTTGACCTTGATTTTTTACCTATATTGTACATTTTGCTACGAAATGCTACTCCTTCGCCATTTTTAACCCGATTTCGATTCCATTTGCTTTATATGATGGCACTAGTTGAGGGCTTCAAAACTTCTACACAGAATTTTGACCTTTGACTTCTTTGACCTTTGACCTTGATTTTTGACCTATATTGTGCATTTTGCTACAGAATGCTACTCCTGCGCCATTTCTAACCCGATTTCGATTCCGTTTGCTTTATGTGATAGCACTAGGTGAGGGCTTCAAAACTTCTACACAGAATTTTGACCTTTGTCTTCTTTGACCTTTGACCTTGATTTTTGACCTATATTGTACATTGGCTACAAAATGCTACTCCTTCGCCATCTCTAACCCAATTTCGATTCCATTTCCTTTATGTGATGGCACTAGGTGAGGGCTTCAAAACTTCTACACAGAATTTTGACCTTTGACTTCTTTGACCTTTGACCTTGATTTTTTACCTATATTGCACATTTTGTTACAAAATGCTACTTCCGGCGGGGACATATGTTACGCACCGCGTAATTTCTACTTTTCCTTGTAATAAATTTGTTTCTAGAATAATCATAAACCATCTACACTTACAATTTATTGAGAAAAAAAAGAGTGATTTATCTTCTTTCATTTTAGGTTTTATTGCAAAAGTTTAATATAAAGGATGTGTTGGGATACAACAGACCTATGCATGCAACAAATGTGATATGCTATCTCGAACACTTTTCAAATCACCGCTCCCAAATTTTAAACAGTATCTTTGCCTCATTCACTTATTGGTATGCATTCCAGTGTTCTTTGTTTACTCATTGACAAAGGTGTCTCTGAACTATTGTCAACTTGTAAGAGATTATCTGATTCCTATTGTGTCACGTTGGCCTTTCTGTAAGACTGAGGCACATTGCTACACCCGAGTAGGCTTGCTAACTCTACAACTAGGTTGAGTTTGCAGGATTACAGAATGCCGGCAGGAAAGGAATAGCAAGTTTAGCATAGTGCACTTGTTTGTTTGTTTGTTCATTTCCATCTGAGAAGATATGGCTGGATATCCCATTATTCAGCTACGTTAAGCTGGTCTTCCATGGGGTCCAGTTGGATGTGAGATGGGACCACACTTCACCGGGTTAAACACCCTGCTCTTTGCGATTAATAAATGAAGCGGGATCTTTTACGTGCATGAGTTGTTACTCTCTCATTCACGGGACCTCCATTTTATGTCCTATCCGAGGGACAGAGTGTTTTGCCTCTTGCTAGAGGGGACGGTATGCTTACACACAACATTGCTCAATCCAGACTCGGGTTCGAACCTGGGCCGCGTGATCGTGAGGCAGATGCGCTAGGGACTGAGCCAACTCACCGCCCTTAAGGGTTCAATTGCCTAAACCATGAATTGACATGGATGATTAGAATAAGGAGCTTATGTAGTATCATGGTCTCACTTTGCAGCAAATCTTACACATCACAACGGGACAGGATATGTGACTGCATAATTTTTCTATATATAGAAGCTGACAAGAGTTTGTTTCAGTTTGTTAAAAAACTGAATTTGAGATCCAAACATTCCGTATGAGTTATTGTTTCTGTGAGTATCGCTAATGAGTGAATTCTGTTGGCCATGATTTGGTCAGCTTCGGCTGAGACTCAATTCTAGAGTCTGCAAACAGCCAGTCGTAATTTCCTGTTATTTTCATCGTTTCTCCCTTCTATGACGTCACTCCCTGTGGTATGGTATCCTTGCGGAGGAAATGGGGTGGGCAGCGGGAGCACCCTTTGACGTCAGTCGCTGCACGCATCGTCCCGCATGCCTTGTTGTCTCCCCATGGTCAGCAAAATTGTGAAGATGTTCTGGCGTGATGACACTTTTGCTTACATTTAATGAAAGTGACAATGCTCCTTTCGTTTGACAGTAATTACATTCATCCCTACCCCATCTTAACTCATCTTCAGCATATCAGATTATGCTGGATGCAATATGTGTATCGATCAGCCGTGACATAGCATATTTCATTGTCTGAATTCTTCTCTAATCTGTTATCAACTTTTTTTTTTCTAAAGTTAGCTTTGCTCCTTTCTTTTTTCCAGCATTATCATAACCATATTCTCCTTTGCTTTATCATCTTTTCCTTGGTGTTTTTTTTTTCTCTACAATGCCTTGTCTTATTCTTCCTTTCTCATCTCATCAGATTGTTTAACTGTCCTATTCCTCTTTTTCGTCAGCATGTTTCTGTGCCTGTGTGTGAGGGGATTAGGAATTGAAAGATGTTATCTTTTGTTTCACTTTCTGAGCTGGTTGTGGCATTGAAATAGGTCCAGAACAAACTGTTGATATGTAAAGCTTATGAAAAAGATATATATAATGTATATATATATATTTTTTTTTTACCAAGGGGTGTTGCCTGGGAATCATGAGGGAGTGTCTTTACACCCCACTGGGAACTGTGTGCCTGGGCTCTGAATGGACCACTTGTGAGATGTTTTAATACACCTGCTATACAATTTTTTAGAAATTTGAATTACAAATGAAATTTTATTCACAGAGGTATCTGAGTGTGTGTCTTCATTTATCATCATTAATTCTAGGAGTAGCAGATGTCTTCCTGTCTGATTAGTATGATGCTGTGACATTTGATCAATCGCTTCAATCTCCTTTTTCTTGCTACAGTTCTCAAAAAGCGGCTGACACAAGTACGCGCCATGCGGCTACGATCGTCCGTCTACTGCACGATGCAGCCCAGGCTGACATCCCAGTACTCCAAGCTCTATGAATACGCCGTCATCGTGTCGCTACAAATGAATGAAGAGACGAGAAGATACGAGCCGTACGAGATGAGGCGGTTTCCGTATGAGGTAAGAATTATTATTATTTAACATATTCAATAAAGAGTTTGCCCCCATTTTTTAAACATCCAAATGATCTTAGGGAAAACAAAGAGTCATTCTAGCTAAAAACAACAAGTCAAGCATTTTGTAACATCATGCACTGTGTTTCATGAGATATAACATGTTATTTTCTGTCAAGGTCTCTGTGATTTGAGGATGAGTCCCAAGTATACTCAGGCAGGCGTTTATGGGAAATGCATGTTGTAGCAAAACCAGCCTGTCCTCAACGGGTGAAGTGATGGGTGGGTTCCATTCTGGTGAGTATTGTCTGAGAACACGTTTGCCAACGTGCCAAGATTAGGTATAGTCTTTTTAGGACCATTTCAACATCCAAGAAGGAATACATGATGGTATAGTACCATGAAACTACCCACTAAATGTAATGTGTTGTTTTCATGCATGTGCACACCCCCTTAAATGGGAAGTATAAGATGGTTAACACCCGTTTGAAAAAAAAGCAACAACAACAACACCAAATTGCCATGCCCACTTGTCCTAAAATCCTGGTCTTTCACTTATCATTGGCCTACTGCAGGTCAGCGACAGTCAAACAGACAAACTGAGGGCCATTCCCCAGTTCTGCTTCCCAGACGCCTTCAAGTGGGCACCGGTGGACCAGTACAACAGTGAGAGCTTCTGCTTCGTACTCACCAGCTCTGACGGCTCCCGTCTCTATGGTTACAACAGACGCTTCCTGGTATGTTGATCCTCCTCCTCCTCCTCCTTCCTTCTCCTCCTCCTTCCTCATCTTCTTCTTCTCCCTCTTCTTCTTCTTCGTCTTCTCCTTCTCCTCCTCCTTCTCCTTCTTCTCCTTCTTCTTCTCTTTTATTGTTGTTTTCTTTGTCTCCTCTTCCTCTTTCCCCTCTCCTTCCTTATATCATTCTTCTCTTCCTTTTTTCCTTCTTCATCTCGTTCTTGTCCATTTCCTTTTCATTTCTTTTTCTAAAATTTACTCAAGAAGTGAATAGGTTGTAGATTGAGTGCAGAAATTTGATTTTGTACCAGCTAAAGGTGCATGAAAATAAAAGATTAAAAAAGGACAGAAAATAGAACAACAATATCTATTAGACAAATGTACTCTACAAGCCTCTGATACAGGAATCATGATATGATGGATGTGATGTGTGATGCTATTTTTGAACATGTCAAAAATGATATGTCAGTTAATCTAATTTATGAAATATTGGTCAGAATGTCAGATGCAGAAATCAATGCTTAGATTTTAGTACCAGTGCCTGTACATTCAAATGTAAATTTTCAGATATATGGAATTGCAGAGATAGAAAAAGAGAACTTTAACAATATTTTTCAGCTAAAGCGTTAGTCTGAAATTATTCGGAGATTTACAAACAGTAGGCATTCATTTCTTCAGGAGTTCTAGAGGCTCAGTGGTTTAGACCACAGACCATTGATCACAAGGTCCATGGTTCAAGTCCCCTGGCTGTGACAGTTGTGTCCATCGGCAAGGCTCTTTCTCAGGGAGACTTAAGTAGTGGTCAGTTCTGTGGCTGCTTGCTTCTGAGCATCCTTTTGCTTCCTTTATTGGCCATATATATCAAATCAAATCAATTAAATTAGATTCAAATTCAATTCCAGTACAATTAAAATTCAATTAAAATTCAGTTCAAATCCAATTGAAATTAAAGTCAAATTCAGTTTAAAATCAAATTTATATTCGTATTCAATTCATATTCAATTCTAATTCAACTCAAATTCGATTCAAATTCAATTCAAATTCAACTCAAATTCAATTCAAATTCAGTTCAAATTCAATTCAAATTCATATTGAATTCAATTTAAAGTTTAATAGATCAAGACGGTATCAAGGCACAATTGACATCAGACATTAACAGCAGTGCTGTAGTTACTCATACTCAGTGCGAGGGAACACAATAGTGTTTTGTTTGTCTCCCCATTTGTTCTGCTGACAGCTAACCTTGGCCACCCTATTGTCTGAAGATATGAAATAGCTACTGATTTAGAAAAAAAAAATTGAATATTTCTACTGAAGTATCCAGCAGGTGTAAACTAACCATTTCAGAGATCCAAGAATGAGTCATTCGTGGACAAGTTTTGCAAGGCGACTAAAATTTAGCTTGTGGGGGGATTTTTGCCGACAGGTGCGATATTTGCTTTGGTAGAGGGTTGGTTTTTTTTTCAGGGTTACTTATTAAAGGAAGTCCTTGTTTACTTACTCGAGCTTTCACTGTGTTGTCCTTTTAAAAGTGTGATAGATGAAAGCAGAAAGCTGAAGCTGGTATATTTCAGAGAGGAATGATGTAGATTTTCATTTTTCATGACACTTTCTATAAATCTCATGCATGTTTCCCTATAGAAGGTTACCCAGGGTGACCCTTTAAGCTGTTATGAGTGGTTACCCATAGTGAAAAGTTACACGGAATGGGAGGACCCAAATAATGTATGCTTAGATTTGTCTGATGGGGCATCTAGCAGTGAATATTTGTTGTGCAACATTCTATTGTCATGCACACTTCCCTACAGAGAACATTCACATAAGGCATTCACGGTAAAAACAAATTAAGGTATTCATTCTGGTAAACGTGTAAGTTCCTTTCTGTTTCCCTTGTTTGTGACTACTTTGCTGTTTTTGGTGAGCAACTGTACCATGCATCCGAGGATACCCACAATGCCTGAGAAAACACCCTCACAACAGACTCTGTGATAGCAAGAAGAAAAGACTTCCGAGCAGTTAAGATATTTCTTTAGGTCAACGTTCTGGTCTTTGCATAGGATTTGTACTATAATATGCTTTGATGCACATATCTGCCCACAGGCAGTTCTATTCTAGCAGTCCAGTGCTAGCTGTGGTTTTCAAATGTACCTTTGCTGGGCAGCAAATGAAGGTCAATTCAACACAATATCTGTCAGTCGGTTCCCTTTAAAGGAGATCGCGAACCGCAACAGAATGAGAAAGATATTTGTCTTGTGTATGAATCATTATTTTGTGTCATGATAAAAGTTGAAAGCAGGCTTTGTTTCCATCCCTTCCTTTCTTACACTTCTTGAAGAAAGTTATGAATCATTGTGCAGCTAGATCAGCAAGATATTGTCTCACACATGGCATTGACCTATTTTTGTTCCAACCTTTCTTTCCTTTGGTCTTTTTTTTCCAATACTGACCCTCTTCTTTTTGCCCCCCTACTTGAGCCCCCACTTCCTTGAGAATGATTAATACGATGACTGCCTCAGGGCACAAATTCATGAGGGTGTTTGGACTTTGAAACTTCTTCAAAGTTTTGAGAAGTTTCACAACAACAACACCAACAACAACAACAACTAAAATGTATGGTATCACCACAGTTGGTTTCTGTGAAAAGCCTTTCCGTTTACATATTATGTATAAGCAAGAGATTTTCTTTTTTATTCAATTCATTACTTGTATCATGCACTTATGTGACATATGAATGTAGGTGTTTATCTATCAGTCTTTTTGTGTTTGTATTAATGTTGCATCATATATCCATTATATATTTTGTCTGTTATTTATACATAAAAATATGTTGTTATCTTTAATTTTAATATAGGGCCTATTATATTTATTTTTTCTTGTCATTTTTTGTATAATTTTCATCATTATCATCTTATTTTTCTGCAGTAGGCCAGTGATCACAACTCAGTTTGGGACTGAGGTGGTTCTGAGTATGAGCAGTGATTATTGCTCTGTAGAACTGTACTTGTCAGTATTTTTATGCAATTAATTTTTGCACTGAGCAGCTCAAAAATGTAATCTCATGTTCCTCGAATCGCAATGCGTAATTGTGCACCCGTTCAAAACGTGCAGAGAAAATAGGGACTAAGATATTTGCACTGATTTTAGAATTCATAAACCAAACAGTAACGTAAAATATGCAAAAATTACTGTACTGCAAAAATTTCTGGATTTACAGTACTTTGGATACATTTATAATACTTGGCCTTAAGTTTTACTGCATGCCTTTAATCTGGCTGCTTTAGAGCAAGATATGCTTGTGTATGATATCATGTGCAGCCGTTGCCTGGTTACCTCCCTAGAGGGAGGAAAGTTTCAGTGGGCGAGTGAGGAAGTGTGATGCAAAGTTTCTGTGCACAACATGGTTACAGTTCATTATTCCAAAAATTTCTTAGTCTAAAGGATTGTTATTCGTAAAGTTTATTAGTCAGAACCTTATTACATTTTTGGACTATCAAACTTTCAGAATAACAAATTGTATTTCATTTTTGGATGAATGAACCTTCAGAGTTAACGAATCTTATTTCAATTCTGGATTGACAAACCTTCCAAATAATGAAACTTATTTCATTTTTGGACTGTTGAATTTTCGGAAGATTGAACCTCTGGAATAACACCATAAACATTCGAATTACCAAACCCTATATTTCTTTTTCAGACTATAACAAAAATTGATATCAAGTTAAACAGAATTTGTGTGTTTTGGAGTGACTATCCCTAGGAATAGTGAACATTACTCCCACATTACTCCCTGTAAATGAGCTTGTAAAAATAACAGAAATATAATAGAAGGAAAATCATAATATGTATTATAAAATGGGTTCAAGAATGTAGCCAATTGGAAGCGCTGAAATGAGTCACGTGTGCTTGTATTAATATCTCACTAACATCCACGGCCGACGTCACAATGTTTGCACTAGCAGTGCGCACTCAATCAGTTGTTACAAGTGCGTCGCGCGCTACTATACGCGCTGTCAATCCTGTAAACAACTTCTAGTTCGGGCTGCCGGCCGGCCTTTCTTGTGTGCATAACATGTGTGGCGTACGTATACTCTTATACGTACAGTACTTATATGTGCGGGATTTCCGAGTGCGACGTGCGTAAATGTTTGGGACGAACATCTTCGGACATCTTGATCCACAAAAGTACGTGAAAAATGCTGTTAGTTTTCAACCCATTTTATAAAACAAATGATGTACAGGATTATTTCGTGGCGTTAGTGGAGATGCAGCTCACTCTCGGGTATTTACAATGTAGTGCAACATGCACTTGGCTTCGCCTCATGCATGTTTCACAATTGTAAATACCCTCGAGTACGCTACATCTCCACTAACGCACTCTATCCTGTGCATCATTTGTATATTAATGAACTGTGTCATAAGTGAACTAGGAAACATTTCAGTACATCACACAAAGGGTTTTTTGATGCAGTGGTGCTTTGAGGGTTATGAAAGGTACACAGTTATTCTAACCATTTTTTATGCTATTGTGTGAATAATTTTAGACTACAAGCTTTGTAGAAACTCCTCAACCCAGGATTGATTTAGGATTTTGTTTGTTGTTGTTTTGTTTGTTTGAGCTGTTTGTATGTTTGTTTGTTTGTGTTGTTTCATATACGTATATCGGATGGGAGGGGGGGATAAATCACTACGGCTATGAAACAAAAAGGTACAGTCTGATATTCACATACCTACAGGAAATGTAAATTTAACCAAATAGTGTATTTGAAGTTATGTATACCCCTATGTCACCTTCTATTACCTTCTATTTCCCCACCCCAATCTAGCCCCCTGGTGATGGGCCCAGGCTCCCCGAGGTAGTATGTGTCATGAGCCCCATCGGCTGCTATCCAATCTACAACCAACTCCTGGACGAGATCGAGAACCGACGGAAGTCATCGATGACAGCCGTGGAGAACCTTCTGAAGCTGTGCAACGAGGCGCCGTTCCCCAGACCGGTAAGTCCAGACACATGGTCCCCTCCTGCCCTTCCTGTATTCACATTTTTTGTTGAGATTCATCAAGATTTGGGAAAGATGTTTATAGTGGCTGTACACAGCAGGTGGTTGCTATAGACAGGTGGTTGCTAAGGCAGGTTTGACTGTATGTAGAAAATTCAGCTTAATTTTACTCTTTTTTTAATAGCATAATTGCAGAGCACCTGTCATACTTCTTTCAGAAATAATAAGGAATTATATTTACGATTAATATATTTTGCAAACAATTAAGGAATCTGTATTTTTCATAAAATAAAATTCAAGTCTCTTTAGTTTGTAGTACAATTTTTCTTTTGAAAGCTTTATCAGAAATGTTTACTACTAAAATATGTGGGCATTTACTGAATCCACATGACATATTTGGAGTCACTTTGCTTCCAATAATTATTGTTTTCTTCCTTGGATATTTCCTCTGAATCATAAAAGAAAAGAAAAACAAGACCCCATGGCCCGAATTCTCAAAGGTGGAATAACCTTATTACACCGCTTATTCCGCCGATTTATCACGCCTTTTATGCAAATCAGGCCCTCGTGACGTAAAATGTCGCGATTTATTCCCCGGAATCTATTCTCAAAGGTGGAATAACTTATTCCCCGGAATAACTATTCCGCGGATTAGTTATTCCAGCTTTGAGAATTTGGGTCCATGGGAATAGACCAGTTCGTAATTTCATTTTGCACTTCAGCGGAAAAAGTTAATTTGTACCAGCAGGCATTTTGGTGAGTTAATTCACTGAGATATGCATCTGTGATGTGATGATTGTTTGTGTGATTCTTATCGAAATGGTGTGTTGTCAGCGCATCCACATCTGACAGCAAGCCTGGTATTTGGCAATATCAAAAGAAAAAGGTTGTTATTGCATTCAATACAAAGCAATGAAAGGGATACCTGCAAGGATGTCAATTGATGGACTATTCTGGTCTAAACATGAGTTCATTCTTTACTTGAACGTGAATTCTACAAATTGTTACGTCGTGCAAGCCTATGCATTATGCCACTTTTAGAACAGGTGAAGTGCCTATTAAACCGACTGAGAAAAAAAGAAATTAAAGTCATTTGTAGCAATGTACATTGTATATATGCTGAACTAATTACGAACTGGCTTTTAAAGACAATCTTACCCAAAATTTATCACCCCTTTATATTTGTGCCCCCATCCTTCCACCAAGCTCTCTCATGTCTTATCTTCTAAAAGGAAAATATGACAAAACTAGAAAAATGTCTCAGTCATGAGATGAGATACTGGTATTATGTATGTGATGATTGTCACGTAGGTGCTGTCCGTCCACTTCAAAACTTGTCATAATGATGATTGTAATCAAAAGGAGTCAACCTTGATAAAAAAGAAAGAAATAATATCGCCGTTTGTTTGTTTAATGCTGTTCCAGTTTCAGTCTCAAATAAAAGTAGAATAAAGAAGAGAAGGAGTTTAGAAGGGACACACTTTAACGAGCACAATGTATATGTGACCCGGTACAACAAAAGGATCCGAAAGCCGGGGGAGGACAATTTTCTGAAAATTGCATGACATTATTCCCTTACTCTTGTACTTTAATTTCATGTATAGCACAACTCATAAAAGTACTCGGTTGCAAAGATATCAATGATTTTATTAGCGTATGTCAAGTGGTTGAGGAAATCAGAGTTTCGAGAAAAACGCCTTCAAAGTTTTCCTTCGGGCGCTAACATGATCAAGGGAAGGTGAGACAGTTTTCACCGCTTGGCAATAGAAGGCATGCTCCTAGCGACCTCCGCGATGTTCATTCAAGCTTAGCACCAGCGGTCTACGCACGACCAATCAGTAATCAGGATGCCACGCACTGACCAATAAGATCACTGCCTCGTTACTAGGGGCGAAGTCTAGCTGCGGCGCTAAATCCAAATCTTCGGACATGTTTCTGTTACGTTGAAAAGTGGGAAAATCATGGCTCAGAAAAACGCTGATTTCTTACCTTTCCTTTGATCATTTAGCTTTGAAATTTCGGCACATGACGGACAAAACATTATACAACAAAATTATGCCAAAAACAGAAATCCAATTGTATTGACCAATTTTGATGATGTGACTTCAAACTCGATTTTCTCGGCTCAGCCATCAGCGACATTAGGATCCTTTTGTTGTAGCGGGCCACATATACTAGGTATTAAGAAGGAGTGAGAGAGACAGAAAGATAGGCAGATATATGTATATAAATATATTTATTTATATACATATATATATATATATATATATATATATATATAGAGAGAGAGAGAGAGAGAGAGAGAGAGAGAGAGAGAGGGAGAGAAAGATATGTATAGGGAGAAAAAAAAGTTCGAAAGAAAATATAAAGGAGATATAGATAATATCCCACATTAATAGAAAAAACAGAAAGATACTTATAGAGATATTTAGAGACAGAAAGATGAGAGAGAAAGATAGCTAAATATAGAGATAGAAAGGTATTTATAGAAAGGGAGATATAAAGTTAGAGGGATATATAGAGAGGGAGAGAGACAAGGA
This sequence comes from Diadema antillarum, assembly GCF_040938485.1. Taxonomy (NCBI): domain Eukaryota; kingdom Metazoa; phylum Echinodermata; class Echinoidea; order Diadematoida; family Diadematidae; genus Diadema; species Diadema antillarum. Next base: position 237,526 of record NW_027272736.1, read on the forward strand.
AAAAGGTAAAGAGAGAAAGATAGAGAGTGATAAAAAAAGTGAACCTGTCTCATGTGACTAGTCTACTCACACAGGGATGCGGACAGCTGAGCAGAAGGAGTTTGGAACCCTCCCCCCCCCCCCCAAACAAAAGAAGAAGTATATATATATATTTAGATGATATACGGTATAAATATTATGTTTATGTGTGTGTTTGTGTGTGTAGAATATGTAATAGTGAACATGCTAAATTTCAATATCTTTTCAATAATGCCTTCTCAGCTTTTGTGATGGAGTTTGAATTCCTCTTTTTGTGTGCACATGAAAGAGTGGGTCAACATGTTCTTCAAAACTCCTCAGAAAAAAAAAAATCCAGGGTTTGAATCATTTAACCCTTTGTGTGCTTTGAGTACAGTTTATTACAGAAAGCCTCATAGCATTGTACACAGTATCCAAAGAAATATATTTCTCTTAGTGACATCCAGTTTAAAACTTACAGGACTTACCCTGATGCTAGGCCACAGGATATGCACTCGCGTCCCAACACGAACGTCTGCAGTCACGCAGAAAAAATCAGGAGCCGGCGCATGCACGGCGCGCGATATCCAAAAGTCCCGCAGTGAAACACGTACCCCGCGGGACTACAGTGTTGGTACTGAACGAGGAGGTTACGATAGTACAATAAAATCGTCTAAAATCCCTCGAAATATTTAGGTTCTCAGATCAAAAAAGGTTACAAAATTATGTAGAACACCATAAAATGTGCAAGTGGGGGAGTCAGGGGGGGAGTCAGGGGGGGGGGGGTGGGGTGTGCACTCTACTTGGTTCTGTGTTGAAACTTGCTCGTTTGGCGTGCGTAGTCAGAGACTAGCAAAATAGGTGGGTACATGCATTGATTTATTGCTGTAAATATTATGCATCACTTTTGCCGAAAGACAACACAATCTCACTCAACAACTTTTCATTCTCATACACTCTTTAGATGCTTCCATTAAAATAAAGACCCAAAACAAACCCACAGAGACGGGATAGTATCGATTTGCTGTAGATCCAGAAAATAAGTTGTAGTAGGAGTTGAAGGTACGTAGAGAGAGGAGAGCACGCAACACATTCTGTGCTTATATCTTGCATTGCTCTATATCTCCATCATTAGGTGATCCGAGTATCCTCTCATTTCATTTGAAGTTGAAGATTATGTGTCATTAGAAGAATCAAATATTCTGAGGGATAACAAAGTGTTAATTAATTTGTAGAGTTTAGGTGACCATAGCTAATGGGCCAAGTCAAATAAAGATGCCATATAGCCCTCTTTGCTCTGTGATCACAAGAAGCTTCCCGAGCAGCACCCAATTTTATTGTGTGCGTCATTCCTGAAGCTTCCTCCCTATTCAGTAGTGGGTAGGGAGAACATTATACAAATGACGCACAGGACAGAGTGGATCGGTGAGAATTGGATGCGCGAGTCTAACTTTGGAACTGTTTAAACTGTTTTAGACTGTTCCAATGTTAAAGAGAGCATCCAATTCTCACTGATCCATGAAATAGGCCTGTGCATCGTTTGATTTATGAAATGGGCCTGTAAATTCATGAGATACAACCATTTTCCCCCTCATGCGTCTGGTACACCTACCACACTGTACAAGACTTGAGCCATGTGTTCGGATTTTACTGGACACATGGCTCAGTGTGGATCTGTACAAATCAATGTATGACAATTGACCAATCAGATTGCAGGGATTCTAAAGCCCATTTTATGATATGATTATTGATCATGGCCCGATTTGTAAAGTACTGATCATTGATGATAAATTACATGGCAACCACAATCAGATTGGATATGCTTTAGTACTTCTGGGGGGTGTTTCATAAAGCTGTTCATAAAGTTACGAATGACTTACGGTACGAGTGAGTGGTGATCAGTTTTTGTGCTGAATCATGAAAATTCTGGGAAGTATGGCACATCAGAACTGATCACTAGTCGCTCGTAAGTTGTTCGTAACTTTACGAACAGCTTTATGAAACAGGGCCCTGGTCAAACTTTTGAACAATATTTTGCATTTTTGTCACTACCCAATTGAAATTTTGTAATATTATGCCACCGTTTCACACAGTTTTTATGCTTTACTATACATTTTAGAACAGAAGTTAACAGTTCTGCTGGCATATGAATACTGTAAGCGTCATATTTTTGCGTGATTAATTTTCATGCTGAGCGACACTATTTCATATTTTCGGGCTCTTGCATAAATTCGTGCTGCGCAATTGTCAACCCATCCAAAACGTGCAGAGCAAATATAGTGAAGATATTTTGGGGGGATTGTAGAATTTGCGCTAGCCAGAAGTAGCGCAAAATACGTGAAAATTAATGTACCGCATTTACAGCATTATATTTGTCCCTTTAAGTATGAAGGGCACTGTTAGAGGCAGGAAGAAGGCAGACTCTGTGACATTTCTGAACCGGTCTCTATTTCGTCTCGTCTGACTCATCCTAGCACACTGCAGTCCCACAAGTCTGCAGCCCCTCAATAACTAACTGACAAGACTGCTCTCCCAAACCTTTTTACTTTTACTTTTTTTTTCATTCATCTCTCCCCCGCCTGCCCCCCCCCCCCTCCCCATACAACTGAGGAAAAACTTTTGAGCGGAAAGCATGATTTGTGCATAGATAGCCTCCCTGCTACTGTGCTTTAAAGGGAAAGAGGTGATTGTACATGTGATTATAATTTGTTCATCTCTCTCTTTAGCACATGAAGAGATGCAAGCTTAGCGTTGCTTGTGTTAGATAGCGAAGGGGGGGGGGGTGGGGGTGTAGGGGGAAGAGACATTTTGAGTTTGTTAATAGCCCAGGATATCTGGGATTGAACGAGACAGGAAACGCGCTTACATGCAGGAGACAAAATTGTGTCTGGAGTGTTCGTATGAACCAAGGTCATCAGAATGACGCGGGGGATACGACTGAATGTCAGCGCTCACGTTTATTCCTCTGCAGTATCGCAGTGTATCAAGAGAGCAACGCTGAGATGTGTTTGATACAAGTTTCTACAGTACACGTAAATGTAACATGGTAGCAGGTGAATCAAATGTTGTTGTTTTTTTCTTTTCTTTATCCCGTTCAGTACGGGAACCTAGTGGTCTGTGTATCTAACCTTATAGGGATTTTAGAATTCAGTACGGAATGGATTAACTCTTTATGCACCACGGTCTAACCCCCTGTGTGCCACAGTATTCTGAGACAGCAATGTAGTCATGCTTTGGGAAAACATTCTGCTTCCAAATTGATGTAACTTTCATAGAATGTTGTTACTGTGGACATGTAAAGAGGAAAGTTGTACAAAAAATGTGGAGCTTTGCTTTGATGTATCAATTGCATGACAAATCTATGATTGTTTTTTCTATCAAATAACAAGTACATACATTATTGTAGAGGAAAGACTTTTGCACACAAAAAAGTGACAGAAACTTTAATAGAATTTACTGGCAAATCTGGTAGGGAACACAGCTTGGTAAATCACCACATAAAATGTAAGCTAGACTACATGTGACAAGAATGGAATCACGAGAAACATTTTCATTTTACTGCGGCATTTGGCGATTTATTGATTGGTTTTGGGTGGGTTTGGGCGTTTGAGCAGAATATGCAAACTTGGAATGCAGCAGACTGAGTCGGGCATGCGAATGTGGTACATTAAGTGTTAAAGGAGAATCTATGCTTTGTCTCATTGGGGCTGATTTGAAGCTGCTGCATTGATTTTACTTGCCAGGCTTTTTTTGTCTCTTACTCTGTCTCACAATTGTTTAGCCATCTTGAAACAATTCGGGCTTCATCTGAAAGTATTGTTCAGAAATGTGCAAAATTCATGATTTTAAAAAGAATCCAATGCTATATTTGTTCAGAAAATGTCTACAGAATCATTAATCTGTGATGACCCCCCCCCCCCCCCCCCATTTGCAAACAGCTCTGTGATTCTGTGATTATGCTTCTTATTTGATATTCTCCACATGAAATTTGTCGGTCGAAGTGTTCATTTGTAATATGGATTTTCATTCCATGCACTGTGATACATTTTTCTATACCTTTTTTTTAAACAATCAAGAGTGAAAATAAGTGAATTCAATACTAATCAGCATTTTTCTCTTCTTCATGTTGTGCTTGTTAATTTGTTATTCAGGGGAGTCATACTAAGGTCACGACCCCAGCCCCACAGACGAGGAGAAGAAACCACTTCACGCTGCACAATTACGAACACAAACCTCTCATTCTGCAGCGCCCTCAAGATCAGCGACTGGAGCATGTAAGATTTCCATATTGTTTAATCTCTTCTATAGCTGATGCTTCGTTGGGTGGGGTTTGTGTCAGAGTTATTGGCATCAGTCGATGGGAGTATTACGTAATGTCAGTGTTAATGTCAGTGTCGTCAATATCTGTGTCCGTGTCTTAGTCAGTGTCACAATGTCAATTCTGTGTCAGCACCAATGTCAGTGTCAGTGTTGCTGACAGTGTCAGTGTCAGTGTCACTGTCAGTGTCAGTGTCAGTGTCAGTGTCAGTGTCAGTGTCAGTGTCAACAGCACTGTCAATGTCTGTCGGTCTCAGTTTCACTATTGGTTTCTGTATCAGTGTCGGTGTCAGTGTGTGTGTGTGTCATGTTAGTGTCACTGTTAGTCCGTATCTGTGTCTGTGTCGGTGTTGGTGTCGGAGTCAGTGTCGGTGTCCAAGTGGGAGAGTTGAAGGTTCCCTGTGTAAAGATTTTCAATTTCATAGCATACAAATGTTTTGATCATTGAACGGTCACTTTCAAGAGACCAATGGACAACTATCCCCATGGTAATACACTGTACACTGAATGGATTATTTCAACATTGCCGTCTGCAGAAAATATTGACTCTGTGGTTAATCCAGCCACTCAGGTTTTCATTTTTCTCAAAGCATTTAGCATTAATTTTATTCCTCATATTCATTTTTCCAATCTACATATTTATACGATATCAGAGACTGTGGCAGCATGTATAGGCCTGTGCAGATGATTTTCTTTTCTTTTTCTTTTGCTATTAAATAGCTAGAGATGTTTTTAAACAGTGCCTTTGATCAACAACACTGTGCATTCAAACAAGCTTAGCGGCTATATCAATTTGGAATTGAAGGATGTGACCAAATGATAAACCATGGAAGATTGTTTTGACCCTATATCCTGTTAAAGGTTACACCCTTTGAGATCAAGGAAGATTGAGTTAGACAACATAAGAGCGTAGGTTAAAACTGCGATTAACCTTTAATGCGCCATGTGCAATACATGGTCTATTCTCATCATTTTTTTCTTCCCCCTGGATTGGGTAATTCTGATGAAATTCTGGGCATAGTTTGGCCCGGGGGAAACCAGCGTCACATGCGGGATTTCAGAGCTATTAATAATCTGCAGATTGCCTGTGTGCATAGATTAAGGTATTGCAGTTAATCCATCCAGCATGTTATATTTAGGATATTAGCTTGTTGTCTGCCAGGATGAATAAATGTCCATTGTGATCGCGAGATGCCCAGACGTACAATATAAGCGAGTTACACTATAGTCTCTGCTTTTCAGACCCTTTGTCAATTTTCTATCCAGTAATGCAGCTACAATGTACTGTATACACCACATACTTTTAATAGAGAGTCTTAATTTTCATGACTCAGGATTTCCCATTTTTTTTTTTTTTTAAATCTGCCTGGCAGTGATGTTACCCTCCACAATCTAATAATGTAAAACCAGAAATGTTTGTGTGCATTTTGGTTTTCAGAATTATTTGGCAAGAGCCAAAATTCATGAAATTAAAAATGCATGCAAAAGTTCTTAATGTCTGCACTATATGCATTGAATGCCAGTGGCAAATTGCGAAAATTTCCTACCGCGAAAAAGGCCTACAGGTCCAATTCTTGACAATTTCATGCCGCAAACATTTCTTTGCTGACAAGTGTACAGTTGATTAAAACCTAGCTCTATTGCAGGATCACAGAGTAGACTATAGTCTCAGGAAAATTGTTAAGTCAGAGGAATTTCCAAGCAGAAAACATCAGTTTTTTGATGATTCACTGATATTCTAGAAGGAAGTTAGAGCTCAATATTGAGACAAAGCTGATACATGTCAAGCACTTTGTTTACAAATCTCATTCTTGACGGAGTCATCACAAATCCAGTTTTTTATCTGGATTAATAATCAGAAATCAGCAATGAGATACAGGGAATAACTTTGTGGTGGTATTTTTATTTGTGTAAAAAGGAAAGATGAATAAGGAATATTGACCTTGCATTGATTTTGAGTGGATCAAGTTTTCCTTATTTATTATGCACTGCTTAATCCACATCCTTACCACAACCACATGTTGTGTGGTACCATTCGAACTCAGCAGCATTAATTGGTTCTTTGGCCTTTCACCCCTTTTTTTCATGCAAAGATTTTAGACTGTGGTTTTATGGGAAATGAAATTACAGTGTGTCTGTGTGGATTCTTTTTACTGCTGTCAGAAGATTTATCATGGTATTCTGTCAAAGTATTTGAAGAGAGAAAAAAGAAGATATATCATATTATCCATGCTGTGTATCTCCCTCAATTATACCTGCATTGGATTTATTTTTTAAGTGTGTACTAGTAGTTCGATTTTATTTCCTGTTATTCTTGTTGCGAATTATCAAAACATATTCAGCTAGGCTCTTGCTCGTGGTAAGAGGGAATTAACCCCAAAAAATTATTATAGTGAAATCGTCCCCAAACTACGCGAAGTACAATTTTCTACAACTAGATCTGGATAATCGATGTTTCTTAGGCATCATGGATGCAAGAATGTAATGTGCTTTTTCTTGGCTTGAATTTGATTTATGGAAGAAATGCCACAAATTGAATGTTTTCTTGCAAATGATCAGGCTTGGAATTTTATCAAACTTTCCATGCCAAAAGATTGTAGTCAATACTTCCATTCCCATTCCAGAATTATCATTTTCTTATTACAATCTGTTTATTACAATAGAGAAAAATGTTTCAAGAGAGTAGCATGAAATCAACAGGAAGGTGACAGCCATTCAAACATATCTGCATTCCTTTACTTAGTCCACGTACTCCCCGATCGCGAATTTAGCCACTCGTGAAGATGTTGGGAAGTCCAGATGCACAAAAAATTAGGCTAGCTACATATATGGTGTACACTGTCATAATGATAGCTATCTCAATGTAGTGTAACTCTTAGAATATTCAGTAACTTAGGCTGGGATTTACAATGTACTTTTCAAGACAGAGAGCTGCTGTGTTTAATCACTTTTACCCCATAACAATTATAGATTATACCCACCGCGCCCATTGTGAGTGGTGGATTCGACGTTGATTGCTTCAATACAACCATGAGATGAGACATTCTCTAGCTTACTCAGATTCACAAACTTATGGTTGTGTAACATGATTACTGTGTGTGACAAGCATGGTACATGTGTGTGCCCAATATTAATCAACCATAATCATCCACTCTGCACATTAACTGCAGAGTTTCTTATCAACTCATTCCATCTTATATGCATAATTTTCCATAGGGTTAATGCACAACATCCCACGGTGCGGTAAGCAGTGTGTTAAGTCTCTCTTTGTGCCTAGTTTGCACACTTGACTCATTCCCTTGTGGGCCAAGTAGGTATCATGTCACACTCAGACACACATTAACTGTTCCCCAAGAGACAATAGAGGGCAGTGTTCAGTGAGTGTAATTAGGTATTCTTTCTCTGTGTACTCAGTCATAGATGACAAAATGTGGGTGCAATTGCCAATTCAAAGTACAAGCATTGCACAGTATTGCAATTGTAATGAGCAATACACATATAATGACATCACTGCCAATGGTCATACTCTCTAAAAAATATATGCTTGAAGTTGCAAGTGCATCAAAAATATTCCTGAATGTTGCAGCTCATAAATGCCTTTCATGAGTCTGGTGGTTCTAGGTATTCTTTATTTCCTAGTAGATCCTTAGTTCACTCTAGAGTTCAACAGTAGCAGTCCCTTTACCATTATAAAAAATTAATATTTCTCATTGAAATGGGCAGATTGTTGTAGTTTTGTTGTTGTGTGTGATTTGGGCAGATTTGATAAATTTTAGTAATTCTGTCTAGTCTTTCTGCCATGCAAAATATACTGCAAAATTCAGCATTGCCAATTTAATGAGGGTGAGATATTTACTTCTGAGGGAAAATTATTCCAGAACCTGAAAGGTGTATAAATGATTTTCCATATGTAATACAATAATCATATTATAATCAATATAACTGCAAAAAACAAACAAACAAACAAACGAACAAACAAACAAACGAATTAACAATTTTAACAGGTGCATTGGCAGGCAGTGTGTGTATACAGTTTGTAGGCCTACCCTTGATGTCATCTAGATCACATTGTAGCAATTTACGTAATGTACGTCTTTGTGCAGCCGAAAGTAAGGAAACTATGACAGAATGCTTTTAGGATCATTTGATTGAAGAGCCTACTACCTTCGTGCTCTCACAAATTGTGTTTATTCACAGTGGAAATTTAATCTTTCTGTTTGTGGCTGTATAGGCACAGCCATCAAACATTTTCCTGAAGTAGTGTCTCATGTGAAATTGTGATGTGGCGTATGCATATTCCAACCATTGGAGTTTTCTCAGGACTAGAGGAATTATGTCAGATTTTCTTTCTCCAGTAACTCTATTTCCTCTGAATTCTCTTGATGTATTCCACTAACCCTGTGTTAAAGCCATTTTTAGTCAGATTCACATACTGAATTACATCCAGTGGGACAATGTTTCGTCTTTTTGTATTTCATAGTCAATGTATCTTTCAATTACCAGTATATTGTAGGTTTCTTTTCATACATGAAACTCCAAATTTTCTAACTCAGTCTGTGGCAATAACTCAAACCCTTGCTCTTTGACATGAATGGAAATAATGGAATTCAGCTGTGGAAAGTTTTCTAATTTTATGCACAGATAATCATCTACAAAACTCATGCTAAAGTGAGTGTTGCCCACATTCGGAACAATGTGCCGTACATCTTGTGTGTCATTCAATTTCACTCATAATGGCTTTGAGCGGCAGAAACAAAGGTCGCGGAAGCACATTTACGTCAGGGACCGTGTTGCTGGTGACGAGTCATCACTGTTTTCTCTCAAACCTTGGCAACAGACGTATGCGCTGATGCTATATTTAGATCACTGCCTACTTGTAACATAAAGGGATTGTTTTCAAGTTTTATTTGTAAAAGTTCTGGCGATATAGTTTGATGGTAAAGCAAACAAGATGAAAATTAACCCGTTGAGGACTGGCTGATTTTGTTTGTAACATGCATTTCCCAGAGACACCTGCCCCGAGTATACTCGGGACTCGTCTTCAACGGGTTAAGAACTTAGCCACATGAAACTGTTCAACTGGCTTGGATATTTGATTTATCAAGCTAGGTACCATGTGAATATTTCAATTTCATTTCATTTCTGATGCTATTTTTCTGTCAGAAATAAAACAGATATCAAAAGATAGAAAGGTCACTCTTTCTGTCTGTAAGTCACCAACTCCATAGAGTGTTTTAACCCGTTGATGACAAGTCCCAAGTATCCTCGGGCAAGTGTCTTTGGGAAATAGCTTGTGGTAGCGAAATCAGTCCATCCTCAATGGGTTAATGATAGGTGTATGTTTGTCATGTCAGTAAGTAGATTTGGGATGAAAACAGTTTCGGTTTTGAAATTTGCATTGCAATTGAGAGTCAGCAAGCCAACCTTTCCTTTTGTCATCTTCAGTGGGATTGAATTCTCTAATGCAGTACAATGTTTGCATTATCTTTCCACCAATCTTTTAATAGTCAAGTTTCAATACCTTTGCAACTTGACCAAGGATTATTATTATAATGTGACTGGATACTTTAACCCGTTGAGGACTGACTGATCTTACTACAACATGCATTTCCCATAGATACTTGCCCGAGTGTACTCGAGACTCGACCTCAACGGGATAACAACTGATCTTGTACACGTAAATTGCTATTTGGGTTACAGTGCTTTGCAGGCATAACAACTAGTCACTGTGAAATTTGATTTCATGACTTTATTCAAAGTTATGATTAAAACTTATTGTTGAAACACTGAATGAGCCTTCAACTATCACCTCATGTGACATTTGATGATTCAAAATGATCACATAAATTCTTATAAACTTCCCCCTCCCTTAATAGGTGTTCTCCTTGCAAAGATAGAGAATAATTGTGTGATTTTTGTTGTTATAGATTATGTATCATGATTAGTGATAACCACATTCAAACTGTTTTTGTTTGTTTTTTTCTTTTACTCTGTTTGCTTGTTTGTTTGTTTTGTTTTACTTTGTTTGCTTGTTTGTTTGTTTTAGCTTGTGCTTTTTGGATTAAAAGTCTAATCTAAGTATACATGATTTTTAAAGTAAAAGCAATATCAAAAATAGTCTTCTCACTATCTTCTTGTCAACAGGTTGATTTTGACACGCTGTTCAACTGCCTGAGTGTTAACAGAATAGTACAGATCTTTGCATCATTACTACTGGAGAGGAGGGTCATCATGTGTTCAGGGAAACTCAGGTATTGTCAAACTATGGTATCTCTAACACTCAAATAAATAATCCTATTTCCCCAGAACTTTCTTCTCTATATTTTTTTTTTTCAGTCAATTGCATTCACAAGTGATCTCCTGTACACTGTGGCGGTGAGCCAGTTATTTGATGAGGCTGTTCATACATGTCATTTGTATGTTGGTGGTCAAAAAGAAAAACCTCAAACACAAAACAAAACAGAACTGAATCTGTGTGTGTCATTTCTATGTATTTTAAACAATTAATGTATCTTGAGCCCATTGTGTAAGATGTGCTTGACAGTAAGCTTTGTGCATGCATCGTAGTTTTGACAGGCATTACAAAAGAAACATAGCTTACTTGCCCCAGTGGAATTTTGGGCAAGGGCCCCAAACATTTAGCAGGCACATAGCATACCCATATTACTAGATGTTATTAGATGTTGTCTTGGGCAAGTCAGTAGGTTTGCATAGTAATGACACTTTTCCATGTTTATGTTTTTAGATGATGTTTTCATAATTTTATCGTAGGATTCTCGATTTTGTAAATTCATAATAGTGGTGTTAATCTTAATCCTTCCCTAATACTGGCTTCATCTCTGAATTCTCAACAGGAGAGTTTACTCCTTTTTCTTTTTGCTTCTTTGGTCTCCCTCCTCAGCAAACTGTCGAGATGCTCGCAGGCGCTGGTGGGGCTCCTGTATCCGTTCTCATGGCAACACGTCTATGTGCCGGTCCTGCCTGAGAAGCTCATCGACATGTGCTGCTCGCCGACGCCCTACATCATGGGCATGCTGTCGCTCTGCATCCCGAGGCTGGAGGAGATGCCCTTGGAAGAAGTGAGGAGTTACCTCCATATTACCACAGTTATTCCTTTACTATAGGCTTTACTTCATGGGAGGAGGAGGGGTAGGGGGAGAAGATTGGGCGTGGCCAGTGGTGGAGGGTGCACAGGTTGTGCCCCAGTGGAAATCTTTTGCGATGTTTCTCACCTGCACAGAAGAACTTCCTTCTACTTTATGACTTGTTCCATTACAAAGTTTTTGAACATGCTCAGATACCAACTTTATCCTAGTTTACATTTCACTGATGGGATGAAATGTTACAATTGATGCATTCTTTATCCCAAAGTACAAAACATTTTGCTAGTAATTAGATGATCTTTGTAAGAAAGAGTAATTTTAATATGCTTATCACACCTTGTACCCAAATTCAAATGTTGTTCACATTCTGCAATGAGTGTAATACATCAAAGTCAACTGAAGGGCATGGAAAATCACACACACATCAGATCATGGATTATGCTACAAGTTTTCAGTCTTCACAATTTTTTAGATTCTAGAGAGGTGATTACTCATAGTCTTTCTGACTCGACTCTCAATGTCCCCAGGTACTGATCGTTGACCTGGACTCAAGAGATTTCTACACGATGGTCGGCGATGAAGAGACGATCCTGCCGAAGAAACTGACGCTGGCGCTGGAGAGAGCCCTCAAGGTGTGCAGTATGAGCAGCTGGGAGGGAGCCGACACCGATGACGAACTCTCGGAAGGTGAGAAATGAGAGGGGATTAACCATTTGTGTGCTCTGAGTGCTGATTGGCAGACAAATCCCAATAGCATTGTATGCACCATTGAGAAAGTCCCTGACACAGAGAGGGTTAACTTGGTGTGCCTAGGCTCTCAGGTTTAACTTTTTTTTTGCCCCGTTTGCACTCCCGACCCAATCAACGGCTTGCCAACTTTGCATAGTTTACCCAAGTAGTGCACAAGTGAGCACAAATCGACGGGTATATGTAAATCACAATATGCCACACTGTATGTTGACAGTGTCGTAGGCATAGCTTTGTCATAAGAATTGATAGTCATCTGAGTAAAACCTGCAATTTTAAGTAGACGAGAAGTGCATCATAGAATTTGAATGTATGCTTTAATTCCTGGTAGTTAAACAGTAATACAGTTAGAGTAGAAGGTTAGCACATTAGAGTACCAACGATGCATATTCAAGTTCCCTTCTTTTGGCAATAGGTGATAAATGCAGCTCCAATTTTGTCAAGTGCCGAGCTGTTTATTATGGACAGTTGTACAGTAGTATAGTAATTAGGGGGGGGGGGGGGGGGGGGGGGGGCATTATGCTACTTCACTCCGAGACAATAAGTGAAAAATGCAACGCAAATTTGTGCGAGTGCATAGCCGTTTATTTCAGACAGTAACTCAGTATCAAATAAGAAGAAAGAAGACTTTGCATACCTCAGCCTTTTGAGTTCACCCACACTGGTCTCTGTTTGCACCCCTTTACCCATCACAGACCACGAGGCCAAGAATAGCGCCATCTCAGAGGCATTCATCCGCTTCTTCGTTGAGACGGTGGGACACTACTCCAACCACTTCACGCAGCAGTTCGACGGCGAGCAGAAGTTTGACCGTGAGGGCTTCGTCAAGGCCGTCTCGTCCAAGAGCGTGCGCAACTTCCTGGAGGTCTTCAGCGAGACCCAGATGTTCTCGCTGTTCATCCAGGAAAAGGAGACTGAGAGTGAGGGCATCTCACAAGGTAATTCAGGAACCCTTGATGGAGGTATTAGCCCATCAAGTCATGTGATGGGTTCACTGGAGATTTATCATTTTGCAGTGATTGAAATGGCAACTCCCAGTGCCATTTTTAAACATTTTAAAATCATGTCCATTATCAGTTACAGCAAAATAAAACTTTTCCAGTGATGGACATTTGTAACGTGACAATTGTAACGTGACAAGAAACATTCTTGAAGTTACGATTGAAAATACTCATTTTCTTTATTATTTTCTCTATTTTTTAGCAGGTTTAATCACAAATATCACAACTTAATAAGGATGGAGTTACAATTGTAGCTTCTTTTGCTATAAAACTTTTCATATCTATTTTCAAAAATATTCAAAGTCGTATTCTCAAACCTAGCTGATCCTTGCCCTTGGCATCTTTGCTTTGTGTTCTCACTCTTTGTGTGTCATTATTGTTATTATTATCATTATTATTATTATTATTATTATTATTATTACCATTATTTACAGTGTTATTATTATTATTATTATTATTATTATTATTATTTTATTTTATCTATTTTTCTATATTATTGTTATTATTATTATTATAACTATTTACAGTATTATCATTATTACATTGTAGCTGCTCTTTGCCCTTGGCATCTTTGCTTTGTGTTCCCACTCTTTGGGTTTCTCTAACCCGGCCCGTTCTCTTCCTCCAATACAGGTCTTTTTGAAAGAAGAGTCAGGGAGTTTGAAAACGAGCTGAAGAGTAACTCCAAGAACATCAGTGCCAAAATGAAGAAGTTTGGGAAGGCCGTCAAAGAGATCAAGGACTCGGGTAAGTTGGGCAGAGAGTAGGCATGATCTTTCCTTAACTCTTTGCTTTGGCCACAGGGCCAACTTCCTGTGTGCCACATTCTTTTGAGACCCCTGCCCATGAGCGCTTTTGGAAAACATTCGTTTTTCAGCCATGTACCTTTCTGATAGAAATGTGTAAGTCATAAATGGAGTGCAGCAAAATTGTAGAGAAAATTGCAAGCTTTGCAGTTATGTAAATTTCATGACAAAACTATAGCCATCTTTCTTGCAAATGGTCAGTGTTCAAAATAAATCAGTTTTTTAATGGTTGTGCAGTTGAGCAAAGTATGCTAAATTGGCAAGCCATCAGCTGAGTCATGTTTTCAAATGTGGAAAACAAAGAGTCAGTGATTATTCATGCTCATACAGTATGCAACGTGATTGAATTGGAATTATAATGTGATTGTTACTGAGATCCAGAGAAAGTCTATCTTCTCTTCATCTTTCCCTTCAACCCATTTATCTTTGTAATCCCTGTATATTATTCACTAGTAAGGGCTTGTTCCTGTATTGTATTTTCATGATTTGAGAATGCACCTGTCATTGCAGTGTCCCTAATGGGGCTATTCACAAAGTCAGTAGATATCATAAGGAAGGTGATGATTATAAGTTACTGGTAGTCAGAAAGGAAGGATGTGCCGGTACACCAACGTACCGTCGAGTTCTAGATATAGATGTAGTCTCCAGCGGGAAGCGATGCATCAATGTCAGCGAGGTCACATCCACATTCAAGTTCACCTCAAAACCCAAACCAGCCTATAATTGGAGGGGTGACTCAGCTCCACTCGACTCCAGAGCCGCTGGGTGGGGTGGGGGGGGGGGAGGGGAGGGGGTCCTGGGAAGGCGTATTAGATTGTGGGTGAAGCGCCCTTTTAGGATACTGGCTGCTTTGATGTTCGGAAATTGTTATGTGGCTCTTTGCACAGTCTATCAGAAATTCTTGATTATGATTATCATAACAATGCCTGAATCTGTAAATTAATGATCAATAAGTGACTATGTTTATTAAAGTTTCCATGATTATGATGGGCTTTTAGTGTTATGACATGTACAGTAGCAGCGGATTCGCGCATGTGTCTGTCATTTACACAAATAAATTCCATATGAAATTTACAGGCTGTGCATGCATGTGCATGAAGGGTTGTAGGTTTGACACCAGCTATAGTTCTAAAAAGTCATTGTCACGGTATAATCTCATAAACTCTCTTTAAATGTGTGCCAGAGGTGACAAAATATGGAAGGCATCTAAAGCTGCTTTGGGGGAGAAAGTGGGACTTTAAATAAAAGACAGCATTCAGAAAGAACCATCATACTAGTGGAGTAGCAAAATTTGCCAGCAAATGGCCCAAAGTTATCATTGGATTCACCTAAAATTTTGGTCGCCAGATATGCATCCTTTTTTGTTTGAATATCTACAAGGTTTTACGCTTGAAATTATTTCTTATTTTATGAAGCTGACATAGCAAAGGCATCAAAGACTCAAGTGGTGTATTTTCATTACAGGAAGTGGACAGAAGATTGAACTTTGATAGTGCATGGTTGGGAAGCAAAATTAAAGTCATAGTGACAAGAGACACCAAAAATTTTGATAGTGGCTGAGGACGGAATGAGTGGCTTTCATTGTGGTTTTTGTGGTGGAAGGTCACATACGCATGTCTGAAATTGATGTTATAAATAGTTGTCTTGCAAACTCCTGTCCCTACAGGTCTCAAGCTCGCCGAGTCCGCCAAGGGAGTGAAGATGAGGATGAAGCACAACCTGGATGACAGAATATGACGCAAAGCCCCTCCCTTGTGACCACCGTTTCCGAGGGAACGGGATGGGTTGATGGTGGAAAGGAAAAAAAGGAGAGAGTTGAGAGAGAAAATGAACACTGCATCATCGGCTCTCTTCTGGGTGCCCACGGCAGAAACAACGGGGAGGAACGTGCGCGCCAAGAGTTGCAAGAAAATGACAAGTGGCACATACCAGGTTGGACACACACCCTGAAGAATCCTGCCAGTACACTCAGTCGGAAGACCCTCTCCCTTACCTTCCATAGGGTGGTTGCCCTTAGAGACAGGCGTTCTGTCATCACTTGGGCCTTCGACGTGAGTCTCCACCGAGTCAGTCTGAAGAAAGATGAGCTTTCAGTTATTGGTGGCCTTTAAACAGAGAGAGGGAATCGACTTTAGCCCGTACTGTCCATGGATGCACCTTCCATCACGATCTCCATCCTAGACAGTCGGGATCAAACAGGGTCAAAGAAAGTTATGCCTCTTCTCCATTCTTGTAATCATTATCATTACTATTTTGATCGACTGTCTCCCACTTCAAACTTTCCTTGACTTTTGATGCGGTGTGAGTAATTCTTGTATTATGCTGCATCCGTGGTATACCTGTGGCTGGTGTGTCATCAGCTCTTTTAACATTCCCATGGAGCTCTCCAGGATGTGATCGCAGCTTGTGAAGTGCCTCCCCAGACGCCGAGTCTCTCTTCATCGTCATGGTAACCCTTCCCTCGTCCTCACTTCCTGCTTCTTTTCTCGTCGTCGGAGGGGGGAAGGAGGAGTGGATTATATCAGGTCTTTATATAGCATGACGAAAACAGAAATGTGGATAAATGAAGAGCAAATCTTTGGCTTTGGCAAGGCTATTGCTCTGTCATTAGATGACCAGCAGGAGTAGATTTGTATAGAATCTCCCCAGTCTGGGTAGTTAAGTATGTATGATGCCTGGTGTCATGTGGGTTAACGCTTCAGGAGGGCTTGTTAGAATATGCTTGCATTCGATGAAATCGGTGAGCCGATGTGTGCGGAAAATGGGGTGCCGTGAACACAAAGCTGCCACAGCCTCCATGTCTTGTGCTGCTCTTTGATATAATAATAGATGAAGCCATTATGTACTTCTCCACTTGTAAGAAAAAAAAAGTAGGAATTTTTGGTATTGTATTTATTCAATTTTTGGACTGTTCTAATAAGTAAGCGGTGTTGCCATTGTTAAAGAATCAAAGCAGAAATGGCATATAACCAACCTCTTGTGGAGGGTACCATCCAAGAGAAAATACAAAAGTAAGATATAAAACCAAAAGCCTTTTTCTGCTATGTTATCTTTGTTATGCCTGTGTGTCCTAAAAAGAATATAACCAGAGGTTGAGAAAAAATTTTTTCCCCCAAGGATGTGGAATACAAGAGGCGATTTATGAATGGGCATCTTCATTATAGTACTACAAAATTGTGTGTTGCAACAGAGTATCTATGACACTAAAATGAAGATCAGAGAGTATATACTAGGTTATATCGATGAAATATTTTCTGTTTGTATTCCAGTGGTTCAGTATAAAGAGTATGTATGGTGTCCAGCTTAAGAACATGATGAAGGAGATAACCGCTGAAATATACAGTTGTAAGGGAGGTAGAAATAGCCAATCAAACTGTACAGTTTTTCTGAATGTAATATAATAGTCTTCCATGGATTAACACAAGTCTATATTATACATGTATATATTTCAAGGCAGGTGTAATATAATAATTGTTTAGCTGAATATATGGATATATATTACGAATCTGCTGTATATATTGCAATGCTATTTTTGTTGCATAGGCGGAGTTCTTCCTAGATTGTTCCAAGACCTTTTGCTGGTAGACATGGAATATCGCACAATGTGCGCTCTACTAATCTGGCACAAAAATTAGGAACACATGGATATTTTTCAAAAATATAAGAGTATATTAAATGGTCTACATAAATGCTGGTCGGTGATTGGTCATAATGCAATCATGTGACTAATGCAGGGAGGATCAATACTGGTATATTTCGGTCAGTGGCATCACATCAGGTTATAATAATCAAGAATTTGACTGGCTGCAGATGGGGCTAGAATAAAATGTTATGAATTTTACAATAATTTGTATACTGTTAATTTTAGTATCACACACATTACCTTGTCTATCGTTGGAATATAACATTCTACAGTCCCGAGGGAATTAAATTTTCCCATGGAGCAGTTTCTTTCCCTCAGTGCTGTGCATTTTGAAAAAAAGGAAAATGTAATCTCATGGGAAAAATGTAACTCCTGTGGGGCTGTCGTGTTTACACCTCTGGAAAGGTAATGTCTGTATGACATGCAGTTTGAAAACTCATAAATGCAAACTTATATACAGGCGAGGATGACTAATATTGGCCCAATTTAAAATAAATCAGTCATGCAGAAATATGCACTTTCACAATGAAATAGTTTTATGTTTAGATAGCCAAGATACCAAAAACAATGATGTAATACAAGGATATCCACATTGCTGCACTTCCTTTGTCATACCCTAAAGCACCTTTGATTTTAATTTCCCAAACTAACCAAGATCTTAATGATTTTTTTTTTTCTGAGTTAAGTTTACTTTCTCTCATTTCCTTCTGTCTTAAAAAAAGAGAAAAATAGAACTTTTAACTTCAGTTATGTGAATCATTTTCTTCTGCAGCAGTTTCTGGATATTGAATGACCGTCATTTTACAATAGGTCCAAGAAATCTCACTTTACAGTGTAACATTCCCTATGTATCTATCTCTTTGTTAATGCAATCTTTACCATTAAACATTTGATCAGAAATCAAATCTCACAACTTTCTTTTTCCCTCACTTTGAATGCATTCTGTGGACTTATGGAAAGGTGGGCATTCTGAAGATGAGAACTATTTTTTTAGTTTTATTTCTAGTTACAAGAAATGGAGGAAAATTTCTATGCCGCAAAAATTTCCACTTTTACAGTAATGGTCCAGTACGTAGATACCAAGCGAGTGCAGTGGTGAATGAAATAGGTATTTTGTTAGCCTCTTAAGTAATTGCTGAGGATTAATGTCACTGATTTATGAAATTCCCTCTCTCTCCCATTTTGTTTATTTTCAAAATCTCTGGTGCCATTTTGTATTATGTAGTTGGTTTACTTTTATATAATTTGTGCTTGATAACTATATTTTGATATTGATTTCTGTTGTGTTGATTATATGCAATTATTTCCTATCGATGGTCATTTTCAATCAGTATTGTAAATTATGTATTGGATGTCTTTATGATGTCATTATCATGTTTTATTTTGTAATGCCTCTTTCATTGTGTAGTAGCTTTGTATTACTTTCTTGAAGTGTAGAATTGAGCAGCTCTTTTTAAAGTGTGCAATTTCCAGAATAAAGTTGTGTGATTGGATTTTATAGGAAGTAATTGACAAGTGGCAATGTTTCTTCCAATCTAGCAATAATCTTATTAAGTATACACCCTCTATTCTTTCTTTTTATAAACTGTGTGAATGAAAAATAACAGTGTGGCTACATATGAACATAATGCATAAATTCTTCCTGTGTTGTTAATACACTCGCCTGTATAAGATGAGTTGATATATTATATCCTGTGTTGTTTTGATAAAATGAAAATTTACCACTTTATTGAAAATTATGGCTTGCTGATTGTATGCCTAATCTCCCTAATCTCTTTTCATACAGTCTTACGCTGTATTAAATGTTTTGTGGTTACAGTCTGCACCATGCAATCACCATTGCAGAATAGAGTCAGTCATGGTCCAAAGAAGTTCAATGGCGAAAATGTGAGCAGTATTCATATAGTAATGCTGTGTATATGTTTTGCGAATATGCATACTGCGGAAACTCTGTTCGACACAAGTCATTGCAGTGAATGTAATCATTATTTGTTTTATGAAAAGAAGTATAAAATGCCTAATATTATGAGCAAGCAGCATAGGAGTGACCACTAACCGTTACCCCCTCCCTCCCCCATCCCTTATCACCCTCCCCTCCCATGTCATTAGATCAAAAAATATACAGTGGCCATTACACACACAGACTAATAATTTGTGTTAATTTGCAGAAGTATTTCCTTCTTGTTAATATAAGAGATTGATTCATGCCATGTGAAATGGCTTGCAAAGTCACTGTCACATTTTGTACTGTAGATGACACAAGCTAAAAGCATTATGTAAACTCCTTGTCACAGTTAACTGCATTCTATTGCCTATGTTGGCATCAAAAGGTATGTCAAGTATTTCCACTTGGTGGACCATTTCACTGGTATACATTGGTAACGGTCATGTCAGCTTTCCAAGTACACAGAGAGAAAGATAGATTTTCAGTAAATAGAGTAGATCGATATTTTGTGCTGAATATCTCATTTCAACATGACATTATGCATTTCTTCTTTGTTCCTCTCTAATCTTAACAATTATCTGGTATGACAGGGTCATATAGCTGATTGTGTGGTAAATCATCAGAAATGTGTAAACAGTGACATTTAATTTCCTTTGCAGGTATATTTACACAGAAACAATTGTTTATCCAAGTATTAGGCATTTTTCCTCCATGTAAGAATCGACAACTTTGAGATTATAGTATCTTGTACAATGGCGAGTGCCCTGGAATTGTGGTGTTGTGAATACCCCTGTTTGCAAAGAATGTTAAATGTACAGTTTTTGGAGTTGATTTCTACCCTATTAGCCTTTATAACTTGTAACATGTACTGGACGGTATGAAATGTTTGTTTGTTATGAAATTCTCAATGTAAACAACTAAACAAAACACCGAGACCTAGTGTGAGCCTAGCTAATGTGTAGCTTTTGGTGAACTCATTCAAATGTATATCTTTATCAGAAACCTGGAAGTAAAGGTACTGATTCTGTTACCATTATTAAGAATATATAATTGTATGCAGTTAAACATAATTCTACAAAGACCACTGCTCAAGGTAATCAAATTGTGCCTTATCTTTCAGAGGTTCCAATGTTTCAGTTGTTATTTATTGATCGGGATTCCTTGTGGCAAGATAACACAGCATATTATTCTGAATTTCTGAGTGTTAACTCCAGTCATTTTCCTCTTTCTTCTTGCCTTTTTTTTCAGTGCCTTTCCTGACAGTCAGTGTCTTGAGTCAGAATTGTATAATCTGTGTATGACGCAATGTGCAGTGAGAACCGCTCATAAAATATTATGATGTAGATGCCCTTTTGATGTGTAAAGGCCCGTTTACACCGAGCACAGTTCGGGCAACGTGTCGGGTTTTTGCTATGGTGGGCCAAAAAGAATCATATCTGATTCTGTTACAATATTGCTCCCCGCTGTTAAATCTTCTGTTGATTTGGTTGCATTCAGTTTTGACATAAAATAAAATTTTCGGTGATATTGTACCAAATTACTGATTCTTTTGTAACAGCACCATAGCAAAAACCTGGCCTGCTGCCCATACCATGCTCGGTGTAAACGTAGCATAAGTACTGCAGCCCCCTGCCGCATTGGTCTCTCGAACCGTGGTGTGTGTAAATGAGTGACAAGATGTACATTGTGATTGATCCACTGTGTTGTACAATGCATTCTATTGAAGAACTTGCAATAAACACTATTTGTGTCCTTACCTTTATTTGCTGTCTATCGCAACAACTTTGCGTGGCACTATTGTCCTCATTCCTATTTCCATTGATGTCTCTTTGGAATTAAAGGACAAGTCTACCTTCATATATATATAAGGCTTGAGAGAATGCAGCAATATTAGTAGAGCACATCAGTGAAAGTTTGAGGAAAATTGGACAATCCGTTCAAAAGTTATGCGTATTTTAAGTATCTGCGCAGTCACTGCTGGAAGAAAAGACTACTACAGTATATGATGTCACATGCGTACAACTATATAAGGAAAATAAACAGAGAATTTCACAAAACTTTACATTTTGAATAAAGTGCACAGTTGTTCGACTTGCTACTGGCGTATGTTAAGGGTAATATTATTCCCCCTGCCTTCTGAAAGAGAGAAGTCGAGTGTTCTTTTGTTATGGGAGAAAAATGGAAATATGTTGAATTTTCTTTATTCTTTCTTTATATCGTTGTACTCATGTGACATCACAAGCTATAGTAGTCTTTTCATCCAGCCGTGACTGAGCAGAAACTTCAAAAATTGATAACTTTTTAACGGATTGTCCGATTTTGCTCAAACTCTCACTGTTGTGTTCTACTATTATTGCTGCATTCACTCAACCCACATCTCTATGAAGGTGAACTGTATAATCAGTACAGTCATGCAGTCAAAAGTCCTCATCGGGGTCCTCATCAAAGAATATAATCACATGCAGTGCGCTTTCTATGCTCTTCTATACTCTTTGGTCCTCGCCTACTTCCAGGAGGGTAGTCAAGATGACAGGTACAGTTAAAGGGCTAGTTCTGTGGCAACTATTGACATTGCACCATATCCGGGCAATTACCCCCAGAGGGCAATTACCCCCAGAGGGCAATTACCCCCAGAGGGCAATTACCCCCCCCCCCCCCCCCCCCCCCCCCCCCCCCGGCTAAATACTGGTTAGTGGTAAGGTTAGAGTAAAGATTAGGGTTAGGGTTAGGAGTGTGGGTTAGGGTTAGGATTAGGTTCAGGATTGATTGTTTATTTAACTAATTAGATCATTAATCTATGGTAAAAGTATTATTACCTCCGCCAAGGGAGGAAGTTATGTTTTCGTTACCGTTGGTTTGTGTGTTCGTGTGTTAGTTAGTTTGTCCGTGTGCAAAATAACTCAAAAAGTAGTGAATGGATTGGAATGAAACTTGCAGGAAAGGTTGAGAATGACACAAGTGACAAACGATTAACTTTTGGTAGTGATCCGAGAATTTTTTTGGGGGGGAATTTATGAAGGATTTTTGATATTTTGGCAGGTAGGGTAAATGACCTTGGGAGTTCAGGCTGCGCTTGCTTTAGTGCGTGCTTGCTTTAGTTTCTGCTAGGGCGGGGCGCGCCGTGCAGCTGAGGGTTTATGACGTAACAAAGGCTTCTCTTGTAAAATCGGACGGCTTTCAGCACACAATGCTACTTGTACGTATGGGTGGAAATCACTGATCTCTGTGGAAGAACAAGATCAGTGGTGGAAATGAGCTGCATGCTTGGCGGAGGTCTGCGCTCTCAGAGTGCTTCTCTAGTTGGGTGATCCGAGTATCCTCTCGGATCACCTTCTGTTTTTGTACGGATTCTTTCTTCTTCTTCTTCTTCTTCTTCTTCTTCTTATTTCTCCTCAAAAGTTGTGTAGAGGTTAGCTCAGAAAGTCCTCAGCCCGTCAATTTCAAAATTATACCATATATGTATCATGTCCCAAAGACGACAGATCTAGTTATTGTTATTGTTGTTATTATTAGTGATGACTGTAATAATAAAATCATCGTCATAAACACTTTTTCGTCAGGTTCCAGGGGAGCAGAATTACCATTAATGATATTGATCAAAGGAATCTGCATTAAAGGAGAATGAACGTCTGGTCTCCAAACCTTGCATAACTATAAGACCCTGCACAAAGTGCACCCTCCGCTTCTACCAAGTCGCTGCCGTAGACTGAAAAGCCGCCTTTGCTGTAGGCTCGTCTGCTGCTGCAGTTAGCTCAGTTATGAGTTTGCTGCTTCTTTCGTCGGTAGAGGGCGTTAATATTCTGGGAATTTGAAGCAAATTAGTACAGGCAGATGATCTGGAAACCAGACTACCGTAGATTTGACTGAATAGCAGCAATAGAACACATCAGTGAAGGGTTGAGGAAAATCAGGCAATCCGTTCAAAACTTGCCCATTTTTAAAGGTTTTGTAAGCCATTGCTGGATGAGAAGACTAGGTATACAGTTTGTGACATCACATGTTATGAAGAACGAACATAAAAAGATAAGTAGGCCTATAAAAAAATCAACATACATGTAGGGTATTTTCACTTTTCTAGCACACTGAAAAGAAGGAAAAAAACCCATGATTTGCTTCTTCCAGAAAGCAGGGGGAATGATATACCTTAGCATCTCTCAGTAGCAAAGCGAGGAAATGACTCAGGCCCTAGGTTTCATTGAAAAAAAAAAATGTTGATTTTTTCTTGTATTTTGTTTATATCCTTAATACATGACATCAGAAACTGACAATATTCTTATCCATTGAGAGCAGCATCAAAACTTTTAAATCTTTAACTTTTGAATGGATTTTCCGATATCTCTCAATTTTTTTACTGATGTGTTCTGCAGTACTATTGCTACGTTTACTCAATCCCTTTGTATATTTGGGTTTCATTCATTTCATTTTATGCCATTCTCATATGAAATGTAAAATAAAAAACAAACAAACAAACGAGAGGACGAGGGAAGGAAACTTACCAATAGTTGCGTAATACTGTAATTCATTCACTTTGCAAAGACGGAAACAGCAAAAAGTATTAATAAAAATGACAAGGGGATTTCGCTTTTCCTTAAAAGAGTCAACTGCCCTGTAACACAAATGGGACAAACATATTGTTGTGTGCGTATGCGTGTGTGTGTGGCGTGTTTTGTTTTGTTTTGTTTTTAGGACGGTTTAATGTGTTTTGGTAGTAAATTAGTAAATTGTAATGGGTATAGGGTGGGAAGGAAACGATGAGTATAATTTCGTATGGGCGGAGTGCGGTTTTCCTTTATTTTTTCTCTCTTTTTTGTTGGGGGGGGGGAGTGGGGAGAGGAGTAGTGTTTTGTATATTATATGGGAGTGAGGGAGCATAGGGAGAGTTATAGGAAGAGTGTAGGAGAGAGATGGGGGATGGAGCGGAATTGTGCTCAAGGAAATTTGACAGTGTTGTGATGCTTCCTTTTTTTTCAGCCCAGCAATGGACACCATTTCCGCTTCAATGTCACCATTGCTGTACATTCTAGATGTGAATAAACATTTCAGAGCAAAATGAATTGCCCAAACATTTTGCAAACAAATAAACTAGCAATAGGTACCCTGTTGCTTTCTACCATATAGACAAATACTCCCACAATGTCATTTTTACCTCCACAGTGCCTGATTAACAAAGTGAAGCCTAAGATGGAACCCCCACAATGTACTAGGGCCATTCTCAGATTAAGTGTTCAATTCCATGTGAGTAAAACCGAAAAATCAACCACAAAGTAATACATATAAAGATGTGTTTTCGGAAACTTCAAAACCGGTCAAATACGAAACAAAAAGTGGAACATTCTAAATGATGGCCATTCATTGAGTAAAAATGAATTGAAATAGAGCATCATATATGATTTTTGATCACCAATCAGATACGTTACCGCAAATTTACATGTTGTAATGGACTCCTAACTCTGAATTAAATTTATTGTTTTGATCCAATTTCTGTTCAGGAAAAGACATCTGTCCCCCCTAAAGATATTGGGGTTTTTCAAGAGGTAAAGATGTTGTCATCCCTTGCTAATTGGTAGAAATTATTTCTGTGTGGTAGGTTGAAATATGCTTTTTGCTTAAATGAAATATAACCTTAAGATTCACTTTGTATTTTTAGCAAATTTCGCTTACAAATAAAGTTTCGAATCCCACAAATCATGCAAAGGGAACGATCCGATCTGGAATTTCCACAGGAAACAAATATGAATTGCTTTCCTGGGGAAATAACTATTGAAAAACATCGAATCACCTTTGGTAACGTATCTGGTAAAATATAAGTAATAATTTTAGTTGTGTATGAATTAATAAATATCACCTGTTTAATTATTTACCTCATGAATTGATGTAAAAATGAATGATGTAAGCCAAATTAACCATTTTAAACATTGTACGTAATATTTAAACTATGAAATGTAGTGGAAAAGAGCCATAAATGTGAAAGCTGAGTTCTTCATTCACAGAATATTCTCATCTTACGTCTGAATGTATTTATCCATCTGACTGTAAATATTCATTAAGTTTTGATGGATAATGCAAACAAGGTTTGAAAAATATATTTTTGCAGGCACTTAGAAGGAAGTAGGTACAGTCTCTATGAACTCGATATGCTAAACAGTTGTTTGACCCATGGTAACGTATTTGGCTCATCCCTTTTAATGAAAATGAATAAATAATTGTTCAACTTATCAATGAATCTTGAGTAGTTCTTCATATGTTGAAAAACACTAGAATAAATACGCAACAGAACACTGAAACTTTTCTCGGAAGCGTTTCATAAACTACTTTTTACTCTTTCAAAGTTTGGTAACGTATCTGGCGTACCGTAAATGAATCTGTCGGTGAAGTTACAAAGCGATTTCTACTGAATATTCTTCATTTGAACATAACTTTAATTTTTTATAGAAGCGTCATTCTATGCAGAATTGTTTTATGAACACTTTGTTTTACATAACATTATTTGTCACCGTGGGTGCCCTGAATTATACGTAACGTATCTGCTAAATCTGAAAAGCAAAAAACTGATATGCTGAATCTTAGCTTCGTCTTGTAAAATAAATGTTCAAAGTTGTTGCATAGAATATGAAAGTGGCTGGGTTTTATAGAATAGAACTTTGGAGTTTATGAGCACACAACGATTTGTTTGTAAAAACATTTACAATTTCTTTTCAGCATTTTGATTATGTGGTAACGTATCTGTCGGAAAACTTGGCATTAAGTTGTGAGACACTGACGCACAAAGAAAAATCATGTGGAAGTGTTGCTCTTTTTCACCTCTCTGTCCTTTTGGTGTAAGAATATAATCCTGAGGTCCAACAAAACGAAGCATGTAATGTGTAGGGATGAATATTGACCAGATTTGATCCCCAGAAAGCACAAGACCAATGAGCAAAATTCGGTCACGTATCTGGGGTAACGTATCTGTGGTAACGTATATGGTCGATCATATTATTATGAGAGCGATATCTACCAAATATTTCTCACTTGTACTAAACTTTAATGTTGAATCGATGCGTCATTCCGAGGAGTAATGCATAATATACAATTTGTCTGACATTGCAATATCTGTCGCAGTGGGTGGGGTGAAAAGTATGTAACGTATCTGTCCAAATAAAAGTGTAGAAAACCGATATTTCAAACATTATACCGTATTCTCAATAAAGAGCTGTTGCACAAAAAATCTAAGTACTTGCAGTGTATGAAGTATATCCTCAGGGTTTCATATACACAGGGTCATTGCATAGTCTTGTTATTTTCCAATGCTGTAACACTAAAGAAACTGGTAACGTATCTGGCGGTGAATTTGGCGACAGGTTTCAAAAGGCTATAAAAAAAGAAGTCAATAAAAATTTTGGAACTTTTTGAGTATTGTGATTAGCACATATGATATGCTCATCGTCCATGAAAATGATATTTGGAAAGTGTGTTTGTGGACGGAGAGGAGCAATAAAACATAATTCTGAAATAGCCGGCGACACTGCGTTTTGGGGGTCTTAACGAAGTTTAACAGCAAAATTTCATACAAAAAGGCAGACGACCGCATTTGATCGTGTTTATTTCTAACAAATAAAGTCCTCGTGATATATTATAAACATTTAAATAGTATCTAATAGGTTTCAGGGAACCGCAAACTGTCATGGAATGTCGGCGACACCAAAATTCCGTATTTGAACGCTTTTGCTGAGAATGGGCCACTAGTACATCATGCTCGTCCACAAGCACACAAAACAGCAACCTGAAAAAAAAAACAACTATTTTGACGCCCCTAACGTACTTATAGCATTGTGTGCTGAAAGTCGCCCGATTTCCCAATATAGAAGCCTTTGTTACGTCATAAACCTTCAGCTGCACGGCGCGCCTCACGGCCATAGCAGAAACTAGAGCACGCATTTTGGTGCGCGCATGCAAACCTCAAATATACGCGCAGCCTGAACTCCCAAGTTCATTGACCCTTCCTGCCAAAATATCAAAAATGCCTTATAAATTCCCCCAAAATTCTCGGATCACTACCAGAAGTTAATCGTTTGATACTTGTGTCATTCTTAACCTTTCCTGCAAGTTTCATCTAAATCCGTTCACAACTTTTTGAGTTATTTTGCACACGGACAAACAAACAAACAAACGAACACACAAGCCAACGGTAACGAAAACATAGCCTCCTCCGCCACTGTAAACTTTATCAAATTTGCGTAAGCGCATCTTGACTTCCCTTTTCTACAAACTTTTTATCTTTTTTCCCCGTTAATGCAGCACAGTAGGATGGCAAATTCGAGGAGGTTTTGTGTTGAGTTGAGTTTGAGTTTATTTTATTTATACACGGAAATAAAAGCCTGCTTTCAGCTGGACAACTGTTTTTCAGCAAGGCCGTGTTTCACATCGAATAACAAAGTATACATACACATGGCGAAAATGCAAACATATGCAATGATATACAATAAATAACAAACACTGAACAAGTTACAAAGAAGATCAATGAGGAAAAAAAAGAAGAAAAAATTCAGATATTAAAAACAAAAGAGAAAATCGATATGCTTCTATGGACACATTAAGGGATTTCCGCTAACTTCATGATCTCTCTCGAGAAACTTTTGATGTCACTAATTCTTCTTAAATGAACAGGAAGGTTATTGAAAGTTTTACATGCAACATATAATGGGCTATTTCGGACAAAATTAGATCGAGGTTCTGGCATCACAATTTGAGTATTTGAGTTTCGTAGAGTGTAATTTTCAAATGATCTGAGTTGAACACTAGAGGACAAAGTTGTTGGAGCAAGGTTATACAACAGTTTGAATGTAAAGATTAAGGCTTGCTTTCCTCTTCTTTCTTTGAGTCGGTCGACCTGAAGAGAAGAATAAAGAGTTTCCCTATTGTAACGGGTGCAAACACCTTGCACCATTCTTAGGCATCTGTTCTGAATAACTTGCAATCGATTTAGTTGACCCGAGTGACCAGTCCTCCAGATTACACTACAGTAGTAATGGGGTTGGATTAGAGTTTTGTATAACAACAGGGAGGTATCCTTATCCTTATCCTTGTGTACAGTTTAGCAAATGTTTATAAGAACTTATGTGATTAACAACGTTATTGACGTTATATAGTGTTATCGAATCATATTATGGAATGATATTATGACATGGAATTCCCGAAGCAGTTTAATGAAATTGGATTTAGCCGTTGGAACCAGCGATCGCCATGATTCTGACCATGCTTTGAATCAAGCAGCTGCTAGAGTAGCTCGGAATCCCCCCGTTTTTGTTTTGTTTTGTTTTTGTTTTTGATTTCTTTTGCACCATACGTAGGAATACATAGGGTGTCACCACTTTGTGCCCCTACTTTTTTTTTCTTGTTTTTTTTTTCCGGAAGTAGCACTAGAAAAAAAAAAAAAACTAAAGCCTTGAATTATGATGAGCGTGGTGCGGCCTTTGAAGATGTCTTTTCTTTCCTTCTCTTCTCCATTCTTTTCTGTTCTTTTCTTTTCTTCACTTTTCTTGTCTTTGCTTGTCAGTTGAAGAAACCAGAAGTGGCACTTTGGAAACAAGGAAGTGGTCCACTTGTGAGTCGCAGTTTATGATCTAGAACCTCTGATGTCAAAGCCAACTTACAAAACGCCCGTGGTTCGACCAATTGTATAGAGTATGCTTCCTTATATAGTTTGGAACCCATCTTCCAAGAACCTCATCCACAAAGCTGAAATGGTCCAGAGAAGAGTTGCAAGATTCACTCTGAATCGCTACCGCAATAGGCGTATTGGTGTCACTAAAATGCTGCAAGAATTTTGATTGGACCACTCTGGAACAGCGCTATTATAATTAAATATATAAAATATACAATAACATTGCTCACCTTTCGGCACAGCACTATAGTATAATATCAAGTTGACGAGAGCCACCCATACCAAGCTATTGGTATCAGATACTAAATACTCGAGAAATGAATTACGTCGCCATTCGTTCTCTCCGAGAATAGTGAGGAGCTGGAACCCACATAGCGCCATCTGAGCATTCTGTAACCGACTAACCAGAGGCGGTTCCAGGAATTCCGTAAAGAGGGGGCGCGTTCACAAAATAAAAAGGGGGCGCACGCACCCCTCCCCCATTTTTTCCTTTTATTTCCTTTGTTTCAACCAAAAAATAAAGGGGGGGGGGGAGCTTGCGCCCGGTGAGGTCCTCCCTGGATCCGCCACTGCTAACGCTTGAATCACAGTGGCTAGTCTTTGTTCTTTATTTGCTTGTAAATATCTGCAAATCGAATGTATTGTACAGGCTGCTAATCTTTAGCTTATATATTGAAGGAGGCAGACTTAACCAGTAGTAGTAGCCTAGTAGTAGTAGTAGTAAGAGTAGTAGTAGTAATAGTAGTAATAATAGAAGAAGAAGAAGAAGAAGAAGAATCTACAAACCATAGGCAATGTTCAGGGGTGTATCCAGGAATTTTTTCTTGGGGAAGGGGGTCGTAATCAAAATTTTTGGACCTTTACCTTTGCGAGGGAGCGGAGCGACCGAGCGGGGGGAGGGTGTGTCCCCCCTCCCCCCCCCCCCCCCTCCAACGGTAGGGAGTTTTTGAATTTTATATCTTAAAATGGGGGCATTTGGTGCATACAAAAGTGACTTTTTCGGCATGGCAGTGCGACTTAGAAATAAGGTATGGCATATCAAAACTAGATTACGAAATTTAGGAGGTTTTTGCCAATTTGCTGGAACACCACCCGGTCACTTTTTTTTCCTGTTGTATATGGGGTAAAAAGCCTTCGAAAAACAAAAATGTCTTTTACAAAAAGTGGACCTTTTGAAAATTGGAGGGGGGGGGTCGTACGACCCTCCCGACCCCCCCCCCCCCCTTGCATACACCCATGATGTTACTGTTCGATCAACAGCCACGTAGCCTGTATAATGCCTAGGCCTGCATAATATGTCCTGTCCCTCATCAAAGAAATCATGGCATCACTATTTGGACCAAGAAACACTTTATTTAATGTCTCCGTAAATCTTTAATGGCGGCATGTAGCTCCATGGAAGAAAAGTTAGTCCATTCATTCGTCACCATGTGAATTGATTTTGCTTTTATCATCATAGCTATGATTACCATCATTATCATCCGGCATTACTAGTAGAGTAAAAGCTCATCTGAATCGTACTTCGTCTGGATTCTGAAAGGAAAATGGTATGTAATGATATGAAACGTATAACACCTACCTCTACCTACGTATTTCATATCATTATCCTTTTTAAAAAAATTGATGATGAAATCTAATCAGCTGTTTCTCATGGGGGGGGGGGACAAAATGTAGGACACATGCACTAAAATTAGGTTATGCGCACAGATATTGTTACATTTGACCCAGAAAATAAGCGCAGCATCCCCTCGTGCGTGCGTAGCCTCTGGCATACAAGCAAAAAAGTACAGATGCGCGTAGTAAAATGCTGCGCGTACTAGACAGCTGCTGCTGATTTGCAGCGCAGTACGACTGTAGATTCGTACGGACGGAGAAGTGCAGACAAATCTAACTGTTACAAACCCGCATTTCTTTTTCACTTGTGTGTATTCAAACTTGTGGATGGAACGTTTATGAATATTCCAAGGTCGGAAAAGGACGGACCGAGTTGGGTTACAAATTGAAGATCAACTTTTTCCTGGCCAATATGAGGGCCTATGTGTTGCGGCCGTAACTGGGCTCTCTTGTGTCTTGCTGGGCAAAATACAAAAAACGGGTAAGAAACGATCTGACTTTAGAAATTCTATGTTTTGTATTAGCTGTAACTAGAGTGTTAAAAAGGGGATGGCTACTAGTAACGTTAGTATTCTACATTTCTAGTTACTGATCAGTGGGAATCAGTGGGAATGCTAGGGCCCATTAGGGGATAATTGTTTCTATCCTTGTGGGATTAAGAGTAGAATCTAGGCCTAACGTTACATTGTTGTGTGAAAATTATTTGCTTCAGAATGGTCTCATGATATTCAAGTAGGCCTAATGTGCAGTTAATCGTTAACGATCGCCCCGTCACCGTACAAACTACTAACTTACAGGCATGCTAACCTGGAAACATTAAACTGCACATTAGTCATTACTTTTTGAATATTAGACCATTCTGAAGCAAATGATTTTCACACAACAATAGATCTACTAGATTATATAGATTCCCTAATGATAGATATATAAACTACTCTTAAATGAATCCCACAAGGATCGAAAGAGTTGTAGTAGTAGCGCCCCCTAGCGGTTTCACCCTAACCCCCCTGTCTACACAGGGGAGGTATAAAAGGGATTGCCTGTACGCGCATCCCTCAGTTGTGACCTGGAACCTGATTGAAAGACATACTGACTGAGCTACAAGACAAGTTACAGTTGCAACTCACCAGTAGTGCCGGTAAGTACTACCGTTACTACAACAGTGGCGTCACGGACAATTGTCCTACTTCCTGTGCCATTGTTTTCGTGGACATAGAGCCGCATTTTAGGCTGACTCCGCTGCCGCTATTATTTTCGCCAACAGGCGTTGCACTCCTATACCGCACCGATACGCGAAGGGTGGAGCACATGCGACGGAGCCGAGGCGAGAGCTCTTGGCAGCGCGAGGGAGCTTGGCGGTGTCCACGTTTGTCGATTGTTCCTGTAGTGTAATTTGTCTTGTGCTTGTTTTGTCTAATTGTCTTGGTGTAATCGTTTTCATTGGTAATTTTGCTTGTTGGGGAGGAGGAGTGTGTTGATTGTTTGAGTGACAGTGCGTGAATTGTAACATCTTGCACTAGACCAGGCCCACCTGTATTCAGGGAGCTCCAAATTCATTGAAATATCATCTTTTCTGATTGTTCTAGTTGCAAGCGTGTTTCGTTTGTTAGTTTGATTGTCGATGGTGTTTGCTGAAATTATTCTTCGGCGTGATTTCAGCTTGTGAGTGCGATTGTCATTGTTTGCGTGGTGCGTTTTTCTTTTTAAACGTGGTCCAGGTCTAGATCTCGGTCTAGCCCTGTATACGCGTTACGTGTATTTGCGTGGTGGTCGTCTGCGTGCTAGATCTACATTTGTCATATTTGTTTCACGTGTTTCGTTCCACACGTGTGTCTCGGTGGCTTGGGTAGGTGGACCTCCCTTGCCCCATTCGTTGCGTGATATCACTGTATTCGTTGCGTGTTGTATCCCTGTGTATACCTGTGTGTCCCAGTTCAGGCGAGTTTTAACTTGCCTGATATTTCGCGCGATAGCGTTGACGGATAGCTCGTGTGTGCGGGGTGTATTCACTGCACTCGCTAGCCGTTCTGTCAAAGCTTCCAGTGTGTTCAGGCTCTGGCGTGCACAGTTCTCCACGTCCATCGTGTGTAAGGAGGGAGGGTATTTCCCTGCGGTGAGCTGCGCGCCTGTTGTGCTGGACCTCTCCGGCATCGCGTTCCCCTTTCAGTGTGTATTCGTATAGCGCGGCTATTCGTGTTCTTCTGTTTTCTCTGTCGCGCTCTCTCCTACTTTTCGCAACCTGCGAGATTCGAAGCGTGATCACCTTCCTTTCTCGATCGCGTTTTCTATTGTCGCGCTCATTCTCTCTTTGTTTGTTGCGTCGACATTTTCACTTTCTGCTGTCATTCTGACTGTTCTTGCTACCTCTATTCTGCCCTTTCCAGTGCTCTCCTCTCTCTCTCTCAAGCTGTTAATTGTGGAACGTTCGTGTTTTTCTATTTTCGCGGGAGTATTTTGCCCCGCGATTAGTTAGCTGCAGCGGAAGTCTGTGCATTTCCCCACTTTTTGTGGGAGGTATCCCCCTCTACGTACGTGAGGGAGTGCTACGTCCTCCTTTTCGATTGGGAAGGAGGGAGGAAGTTGGTGGGCACCATTCACTCCTCTTGGTGAGGAGGGCCTGTCATTATTTTCTCCTTACTTAATAGGAGGATTGGATTGCATTTCTCCTTTTGCTGTGCGGAATTGCAACCGTTTATACAATAATTTTTAATTGTTTGTGTGACTGTCCTTTGCCTGACTGGTGCTACAACTTGGCTCATTCATTCTGCATCATTTTGCGGTGCTGAAGGACATCATTCCGGTGAGTACACTGTATCTGATACATTACTTCGTTAACTTTTGATTTGTTTATCCGGATAACTATTTGTTTTGAATATCGGTAGTGTATAAACCTTCATGCTTTTACTGTCATTTTGGATTGTTTTGCAGATACAAAAATAGTTCTGTATCCGTAACCACATTTGACTTGGGCCTAGTTTCTACTGCTTATGACGTGTGCTGTATTGCTGCTGTGCGTTGGGTGTGTCCCATGATACATTGGTTGCGTGTTGTCCTTTTTACTGGTGCTGGTGGTAAAGTTAATTGTGACTGATTGTTTTGCTTCTGCTTTTGTGTTTGTACGGTAACTTCTAGCGTAAAGAGATTGTGTTTTCATCTTTATATCTGTTTTCTTGCAAGCACAGATTTATTTCTCTAGCATTGCCATATTCTATTCTGGTTTTATATTTGTGGGTCCTAGACTCCTGAGTCTTACCCAAGTTGAGTTGTCACTGTGACCTCCCTATTTTTGTGATAAAGGAGGAGTGAGATCTGATCAGCTGTGATTATTTCTCAAGTGACAACAGGCAATAGAAACAAATTGTAATTTCTTATTTTAGGTTTGTAATTAGTAGCTATATACGTTTACAATTTTATCCGGTGTTTGTTTTGAGTGGTATTTTGGGAGTGTTTGAGTAGCAAAAACTAAAGTGAGTAATAGTTTGTGTGTCAAATGATGTGTCGCTGATTATGATAATTACAAATTGTGGTAATTGGTATATCATAGGTCAGTACCAGTGAGTATATGTTTAAGGTCTTTTCTTCATTAGTACATGTTGATTTAGTTTAGTTATTGGTACCTGTTTTAAACATATTCGTT
The DNA here is from genome assembly GCF_040938485.1 of Diadema antillarum. Classification (NCBI taxonomy): domain Eukaryota; kingdom Metazoa; phylum Echinodermata; class Echinoidea; order Diadematoida; family Diadematidae; genus Diadema; species Diadema antillarum. Next base: position 271,979 of record NW_027272736.1, read on the forward strand.
GAGTGAATAGGTTGTTTGCATGGGTGCTAGTCATGGCGATGCCCATTAATTATTTATCCCGTAGTGAGTTTGTACGTCTTGGATTGTCGTCAATCCAAGTCAATGACATTTTGAAGCTCCGGAATGAGCATGGGAATGTCACTCAGGATGTGTTGGAGTCCTCTGACATTCCAGGGATCGAGGATCTCATCCCGAAATTTGTGTTCTGTCCGCAGTTAGAGCCTGAAGAGTCTTTACCTTCAGACACTGCGACTGCTGATCCCATTGAGACATCAAGGGGAGGAGTCCAATCTCGGGGGACTTCCCCGTACCCCCATGATGCATATCCTCCCCCCAGGGAGGATCAAACAGGGAAGACCCCATCTTCCCATGCAGGGCAGTTGCGTCACTGCTCAGTGCAGCAAGATAGATCCCGACAAGACACCCTATGTGGGAAGTCATATGGAGGTGCTTTCGATCATGACACCTCTGCCTCCGACTCCCAAGAATTTGAGGGTGTAGCAATCGGACAGAAAAGGTTTCAGCGACGTGGAGCTCCCAGAGGGAGGAGTTGGAATGATAGGGAGTACTCCCGAGATAGGGAGAATATTCACTCCCTACCCAAAGAGCATTCATACACACGTATGGGCGGCAGGGCATCGCAATGGGATTACAATGAAACCCAGTGGGGTAGGCAGGAGGGGTACCCTCCTAGCTCTGCCAGGAGAAGTGATTCCCATGACTTCTCCAATGATAGGCCTGGGATGGACCCACCACACCACTGGGGTTACGAATACCTCCCAAAGACTGTTACCTTCGATGGAACAGGTAATTGGAGGGCGTTTTGCCGCAAATTTGAGGCTTTCGCAAATGCGAGAAACTGGAGCCCGGCCCAGCGTTTGGATCAATTATGCTGGTGCCTATTGGGCAAGGCTAGCAATTTCTTTGAGTTCCTGATTAGTCGCGAGCCGGAGCTCAAATATTGTGAAGTCGTGTACCGCTTTGCAAAACGGTTCGATCGTCAGGAGCCAGCGGAGGCCGCGCAATTAGAGTTCAGCACTGCCAGTCAAAGCGCGGAGGAATCTCTTTGCGAATGGGCGGATCGTTTGAACGAACTTGCTAGTCGCGCATTTCCAGAAGTCCCAGAGAGAGCGGTGCAGCAACAGCTGGTACTCCGTCTATGCCAGGGGTGTACTGACAAGGAGGCAGGGTGGTATGCCCTTGACCGACACCCCCTGAATGTAGACGACGCAGTGGAAGCCTTACGGTGGTATCAACACTCCCGTATAGCAGTGTATGGCAGGCCACGCCAAGTCAAGACCATGGCCCTCAACCCAGAAGATGAGGGAGAAGCCCAGGACTGTAGGGTGGAAAATGCCCCCTTCCATTTAGGTCAAGGAGGTACACGAAATGGCCAACCTTTGCCCACAATGGAGCGCCGATTATCAAATTTAGAAGGCTCTGTTGAGCGACTGAGTAAGAGGTTGGATTGCCTAGCATCCATGGAAAACGTATTGGGATCCATGGGAAGGAAGCTAGACAACTTGTCCTCCTTAGGAAAACAGTTGAATCAACAAATGGAGAGACAGAACCCCCGTAATCCTGGGGGAGCTCCAAACTCTCCAGGACAGCAACCCCTTTGCGTCCACTGTGGAAAGGAAGGGCATGTTGAAAGGAACTGCCCAAATATGTCCAGACCTAACAACAAGAAGGTGCCACTCAGGAAAACCGAGGAGTCAAACTCCTCGGGGTCGGAGGATTAGGCCCTGCTCCGACCTGCACAACTGAGGGCCACCCTTCCATTGATATCCAGTACAGTGCTGGAGATGAAGATGGCAGTAGCCAGCCTGAATTTATCCCAGTATTTCCTATATTGTCACCAGACAGAGAGGGAGTAAACCAGGTAGGCAATGCACCCTCAAGTCAGAAAGGAAATACAGGTCAGTCAAGAGATGGAGATAAATCCTTTGGGGTGAGTCCCTTGAGGGAGTTGGACCCTCAAACACCCCTAGATGAGGTGGCTGTATGCAAGGTGAGATCAACTCCCTTGTTTGCAGTACCTATAAAGGTAGGTAACCATTTTCTAAAGGCAGTGGTGGACACTGTGGCGGAAATATCAATCATATCCCACCAGGTGTATGAAAAGTTACAACCTTGTCCACAAAAGATCAGGGATGTGTTTATTTCCGCAGATGGCCGTGATTTGAGGATGCCTGGTATGATTGTAGACCCCATTCGGATCAAACTAGGGGGTTGTGAGTTCTTGACGGAGGTTCATGTGGCCCCTATCGAAGGTGAAATGATGTTAGGGTTAGATCTCCTCCGTAAGTATAGAATTATACTGCACCTACAACATTCACGGCTAGAAATTGGGAATGTTCGCATCCCAATGATGCATGGTGAACAGTCACCATATGGACGAGCTTCTTGCGTGTGCTTGTTGAAACGCGCAATCATCCCTCCAAACACCTTGAAGAGGATTACTGGTGTGATACTCCAGCCAGAGAAAGATCTTGGGATTAAGTTTACCCAGGGTATGCTTGGTAGTATCCCACGCTACTTATGCAGTAAGGTGAAAGGGATGGGATATGCATAGATATCAGGGCCACCCCCCTGTAAGGTGTTAACAGAGGTGTAACAAACCACCTCTATGCTTTCTCCTGTGATTGTGGAAGGTGGATTTATCACACCTTCCAGGTTGGGGTTTACCCTGCATAGCTCCCCAGCATGCTGGGCGAGTAGCTTCCCTGGTGGTTAGGACACTAGGCGATGAGGAAGATCCCATCACCTTTCTTGGGTGTAAGAAGTACACCCATGCCCGTTTGGAGCTGATACAGCCCAATACCTGTAAAGAGAGTGGTGGCTGCCACCACTAGATATTAGTTTTATAACCTAATGGGAGGATCAGACCCCCACGCAAGGATAAAGTATAGTTTGTATAGGATTTTGTAGGATAAGAAAGATTTGGTTAGGTATCTGTTTGAAAAAAAAAATTAAAGTATTTTCGGTTTATTAGTTTTATTTTTTAAAACAGATGCTAGGCTAGGGAAGTGTTTAATTCATTTTGGTTACACATTAAGGTTTTATGAGAGTTTTGGTGGCCAAAACAACATATTTGTTATGGTTCGCCAACTAAGCTTCTGCTGCATTCTATGCACGTCTTTGTTTTAAGAAGGTTTTCTTTGGCGGTTTTTATTTGTATATTGGTGTTCCTTGTAATAGGAACAGTCTTATATTTTGGGACTTAGGTCATCCCATGAGAGGGGTGTTTCCCCTATTTTAAGGTGTTGTTTTTAATGCTAGTTGGGGCTATAGGGTCTTTACTCCCTCCCAACATCAACGGTCCCTTGCACCTCCACTCAGTACATGAGTGACCTAGGCGGTGGCCCGCTGAACTGCCCTCGGCAGACCCCCGAGGGCTGGTCAGCTTGTGCATTCCCATGGGTGGGGCTCTGCGAGATCCCCGGTTGTGCGGGATTTGGGGGTTATAGTTGGGTCTTTATTTTGGCAGGGGCTGTTTTTTTTTTCCTATTATGCCCCTTGTTTTATAAAACGGGGGGGAATGTAGTAGTAGCGCCCCCTAGCGGTTTCACCCTAACCCCCCTGTCTACACAGGGGAGGTATAAAAGGGATTGCCTGTACGCGCATCCCTCAGTTGTGACCTGGAACCTGATTGAAAGACATACTGACTGAGCTACAAGACAAGTTACAGTTGCAACTCACCAGTAGTGCCGGTAAGTACTACCGTTACTACAACAGAGTCATCCCCCAGCATTCCCATTGATCAGTACTCTAACGTTACTAATACTAGCCATCCCCTTTTTAAACGTTTAGACCTGATTGAGTTGAATGGCCTGATTTTTATTCTATTGACTCTTGGAACTGCTAACGTTAAATTCTACTAGATCTATATTGTACTAACGTTAAACAGCCCTTGAAATTATAAAGTAACGTACAGTAGCCTGACTAGTTACCGCTCACCTCTTAGCGCACGAGTGTAGTTCATGATGACCGCGAATATCTGCCCTACATTCTCGAATACGCACTGCACGCACTGCAGTACGCGTGTGCGCATTGCTAAGAATTCGATGCTCAAACAAATTGCAATATTCAAAGTATTCACGACTAGAAAACTCTATTTTATGATGTTTACTTGCAATTAGCCACATCTGGAGATTCCCGATGGCCGGAAAGGTCTCGTCTACTGAAGTTAGTGAGTAGGCCGTGATTTTTTAGTTAAAATCCCGCAAAGTTGAGATAAGTCGTACGAATAGGCGCTAGTCGTCGACCTGACAACTGTCGGCAAATACTGAGTACGTATTTACGTGGAATTGCGTACGCGAACAAAAAAGTTCGAAACTCGTACAGAGATGGCTCTTGTCTAGTTACCGCTCACCCCCCCCCCCCCCCACTATACGTGTGTACAGTATGTGGCGCGTGCGCTTTCAGACCACTGATTTATTACCTCCCCCCTCCTCCCCGCTAACTATCCTCTTGGATTTCCGACGAAGTGGGAGGCCCCCGAAAATTCAGATTTTGAATTATAATCAAAGCAATTGACATTTAATGTATTCCTCTATTTCGACATTGCTATAAATAAATATATAATTATACATACATATAACTATATATATAATACATGCATATAATACGGTTACAACTCGATCGTTATTCATAAGGTTCGTTAGTCCCAAAATGAAATAAGGTTTCATATAAAAATGTCCCCGTCTCTCGAACATTATATCGAGTTTCCTGAAGTACACGTTCCAGGAAGTAAAAAAAAAAAAAAAGGAAATTGCAGCTACTGAAGCAATATGAGGAGATGATTTCATAACTCACATGAAATCCAAACAGAAAAGAGAGTTGAAGAAAAGAAAGGAAGAGAAAGAGAGAGAAACAAAGGGAAAAAATAAGAAGGCACAAAGACATTGAGAAAGAAGAGGGAAGATCTAAAGAAGAAGATAGAAGAGATGAAGTTTGGTACAGGAAATAGAAAGAAAGATCACAGAGATGAGATTGTGATGAGGATAGAGAATGAACCATATATTAGAAGAAATAAAACAGAAGGAAGAAATGAAGTTGAAAGAATCTGAGTGCAAAAATAAAAATAAAAAAGAGAGAGAAGTGAGCTTGGAAGAAGAAATGTAAAACTAGAGAGAAGAAAACAAAGAAGATGACTCTACGAAGAAGAAAAGCGTAGAAGAGAAGAAAAAAAAAAGAAGAGGAACAAAAAGGAAGGAATTGAATCAGATGATGTTAGATATGTATGTCCAGCATGCAGGAAATAAGAAGCCGTACAAGATCAATGGGTTTCTTGTGATTTTTGCGACACATGGTTGCACTTGGAATGCAGTGAACTAAAAAATAAGGTTGAAGAAGACATATCAAAATACATGTATCGGTGTCCTTTCTGCTGAACTGAAAGGGAGCATGATCGCAGTCTCTCTCTCTTCCCTTCTTCCTTTTGGATAACCTTGCGTACCAGTGAAAAAAAATGATCTTGTTCATATTGTATTTAAATGGAATTTCCAAAATGATATTTTGAATAACTGTATATTCAAAATAGTGTTGAGGTGTGTGTAGATTATATTATTGACTTTTTTTTTCTCAGAAGTAATATTATGTGCGTCGACATTATAAAACAAATAATACGTATGAGCGAGCGGCTGAGAAATACAGGTATTTACAGGACTCAAAAGTGATACTGCTGTTGTGACTATATCCCATATAATATTTTTGCTGTATATATAAAAAAACACACACATATACTTGTTTTATGCATCTTTATTTCAGACATATTTAACGAAGATTACTAATATGACCGAAATTTTAAGCACAAACTTACTCTTGCATTCGTAAGATTTATTATCATAAGTATTACATGTTTGAAGGTATACAATGTTTGAAAAGATCGCCAGCCTTGCTGTAGATTTGCCTGTTTATGAAATGTTTGCAGAGACTTTATTTTATAATAACATTTTTCGAAGTGCTCATAACTGGTATGTTTTTATTCTTTTTCAGCATTTCCTAAATTCACTAGAATGTCTTGGGGACTTTCCATTCAATATATATATATATAGAATTAAAAGCTTGTGTGGTGAACTGTATAAATATGTATACTTCTAGTCCTTTTTCATATACTTATAATTAATTCCATGGAAATTGGGATGCAATGATCAACAAGAGATTATATCAATGTGTGATCATAAAGGTATGAGGCAACCCCCCCCCCCCCCACCTCCTCCTCCTCCCGCTGAGCGATATTGTCGGCGCTAACGAAACAATAATTTTTGCATGCATGAAAAGTCATTTTTCTTTTATTAATTACGCACCCCCCCCCCCTCCCCGCCTCCATAAGGAAAAAAAAAAGCCTGGTTACGGGCGTGGTTTGACTCCATGACATCCAGGCAATCACACTTTGGTATTTAGAGGTTAATTTAAACATTACGTTTTATCTATGGTGGCCGATTTGAGTGAATCCTGGCGATATCAACGGTGTTAAGATAATTATGTTTACACCATGTTGGTGTAAGAATTTGAACACCCTGATTTTGCCAGTTTATAAGTTATGTGACCTTGAAACGGGTGGTATCTAAGTCCACACTTTGGTATAAAGGTTAAATTTATTGTTTTCAAGCTATATGTTTCTGTATTTCGTAGAATGATGTATACCGATAAGCCTTTTGTTTTATGGAAAGTTTTGAGCCTAAAACCAATTTATGCCAGTTCTGAAATCTATACTGTAGGCCTACAGACATTGACAGAGCACGCCGTCTAGGCTTTTAATGGATGGGTGATATAATGATGTTTATAACGAAAGCTTTGTTGAAAAAGTTGTGAGACATTGATATTATACATGAACGGATTTCTTTTGGAAAGTTCCTTGTTTGCCACGTTTGTACAACTTGAAATGATCCTAGAAAAAAAATGGAAGAAACAGAAAGCAAGAAAAAAAAAGAAAAAAGAAAAGGAATATTAGAATAAAACAGCGGAGGGCACTGGTATTAATGCACGTGAATTTATTTGCATTGGATCTATTCTGCGTTTTAGATGTTTTAATAATTGATCGCTATACATCAAAGACCTCACGAATCATTCATTTCAGTACATTATGAATAATGGCTATTTCATAACTTGTATACAGGGGAATCCTGTTCTAACGAGATCGGCCCACAACGAGAATCCGCTTATATAACGAGATAAATCGTCCGGTCCCAAATAAATTTGCATGTTAGCCTAAATGGAGATTTGGAGTTCCGGCTATTGCGAGATAATTTTCGGGCCTAAAAACGGAGAAAAGCAAAGATGAATTTGTGCGGATTTTTATACAACGACAACTTATTCTCTTTTAAGCCGAACTTAACAATGGGCAAAATCACGCTTTATTTTAAAACCAGAAAAGGTTAATTCTCCGTAATTATTTGAACTATCGTTTCGTGCAAACAGACTAACATAATTATGCCAGTGCCAAACAGAAGCAATCAAGGTGATAACGGCGCTACAAGTTCATAAAGTCTCTTTCCGAGGGCCGTGATGGAACAGCATCGGAATATTTAGAAGGTATAGCCTTCGCTATTTATGCCGAAATGTCATCACAAACGCTACAATTCGAATTAACGTTATCTAATGGCTTAAACAAGAAAAAATATGGTGTATATATACAGTATAATGTTTACGTATCCTAAATGTTTCCAAAGATATACGTAACGGGAATATCTGTGAGCGGCGAACACAGCGAATTGTATATTTTGGGAGCTTTGAACATGTTCAAAAATCCTTTGCGATAGAAAGAACTGCTTGTTAAAATTAAAACTGTTCTTGAGTTTGATCGCAACCGTTACCGAGCCCTGACGAAAGTTAGAATCTGCCATTACATGGGCGTCACCAGGGGGGGTGCGTTGGGTGCGAACGCACCCCCCTTCAGATCCTTAAAAAAAAAAAAAAAAATCTGTCTGCGAGCGACCTCAACGCCGGACGCTAAATAATTACTCTTTTCTATTTTTTTTTTTATTTTGCACCAGGGACACACACACACAAATCAATTCGCACCCCTGGTTCTGGCAGCACTGATTTTATACATATCTATTAGTATTCTACAGTGTTTACTAATTATCGACCGTGTACATCCGTACGATACGGTCGGAGCACTTATACACGTTTGCATGTACGTGTGCTATAACTTACATGTAGGGTCTCGTATGTACGTTACTTCTGACCAATCCATATTGCCAGCCCAAGAGCCTCATTAACAAAAGATGAAAAAAAAAATGGAGGGGCAAGCTTATCATTTTGCCCACCCCCCCCCCCTCCTCCATACCCAGAGACGAGAAGATTTTCTTATCTTTTTTTTTTTGACAGAAAAACAAAAAGTTACCCCCATAAAAATATTGGAGGGGCAAGCATATTTTAATTTTGCCCCCCATAATTAATAATTCCCGAAATGAGAAGATTTTCTTGCTTTTGAAAGAAAACAAAAATGTTGCCCCCATAAAAATATTGGAAGGCAAGCGCACCATTTGCCCCACCCCACATAATCATAATTCCCGCGATGAAAAGATTTTCTTGCTTTTTTGTTAGAATTCAAGAAATCTGTCCAATTATTTCACCCAAAAGCAGTGGCGTAATCCGCTGGTAAAAAAAAAAAAAAAAGACTTACCGAAATAGTAATTCAGGTGTTAGTAAACTGCTTTTGAATGAAAGGGTGATCAAGAAATAAGATATTTTTCTATGATTTCTTTTAACCATAATTTGTCCCCGCCGAACGAGTTCGAGCAGGGGACTATGAAACGGGCTCCGTACGTGTGTGTGTCTGTGTGTCCGTGTGTCCGTGTGTCCGTGTGTCCGTGTGTCCGTGTGTCCGTCTGTCCGTGCGTCCGTGTGTGATCAAAATGTTCAAAATGCTACTCCTTCGCCATTTCTAACCCGATTTTGATTCTGTTTGCTTTATATGATAGCCAGGCGCGCCGGAAGCAGTTTTGGATTGGGGGGGCAAACATTGGAGGGGGCTCAAGATTAGACCATGCATATGTTACACAATATACACATACATACGCACACACACACACACACACACGCACACACACCTATTATATATATATATATATATATATATATATATATATATATATATATATATGTGTGTAAAGTGGCGTACGGTGGGTCGAAACATGGGGGGAACCATAAAGTAATTTTGACGGTCTGTATGTTTGTGCGTGTGTGCGTGAGCAATAATGGGACTACAATACATTACGGAATGTGATACATTCAACAACGCAGTCATTTAGGAACATTGTAAGTTTTCCTTACATGGATTATGGAATGACGGTGCCACGGAAACAATCGACAAATTTACAGTCAGCAACATAAGGTGAATGGCATAACAATAAAATGCGAGCGAGCGAAGCGAGCGAGCTTGAAAATTTTTATATTCTACAGTTCCGAAACTGGAGTTTTAATTATTGTAGCTACATATTTCGCTTTGAAATAAATGGGGGCGCATCGGACGCAACTGCTGGCAATTATTGGCAGCAACATTAGGAGAATGGCATAACGATTCAATGCGAGCGAGCGAAGCGAGCAAGCTTAAAATTTTTGACATTCTACAGTATCCAAACTGGGGTTTGTAGCTTTATCTTTCACTTTGGAAATTAATGGGACGGCGCATCGGGCGCAACTGCTGGCAATTACTGGCAGCAACATTAGGAGAATGGCATAACGATTCAATGCAAGCGAGCAAAGCAAGCGAGCTTGAGAATTTTGACATTTTACAGTCCCAAAACTCCCGTTTGTAGCTATATCTTTCGCTTTGGAAATTAAGGGAGGGCATCGGACGCAACTGCTGGCAATTACTGGCAGCAACATTAGGAGAGTGGCATAACGATTCAATGCGAGCGAGCGAAGCGAGCGAGCTTGAAAATTTTGACATTTTACAGTCTCAAAACTCCCGTTTGTAGCTATATTTATCTTTCGCTTGGAAATTAAGGGATGGGGGCATCGGGCGCAACTACTGGCAATTACTGTCAGCAACATTAGGAAAATGGCATAACGATTCAATGCGAGCGAGCGAAGCGAGCGAGCTTGAAAATTTTTACATTCTAGAGTCCAACAACTGCCGTCGTAGCTATGTTTTTCGCTTTAGAAATTAAGGGGGAGGCGCACCGGGCTCAACTGCTGGATGCGAGCGAGCGAAGCGAGCGAGCTTGAAAATTTTGACATATTACAGTCCAAAAGCTGCCGTTTGTAGCCATATTTTTTCCCTTTTATTCATATATATACATATTTATTCTATTTTCTTTGTTTATTCATTTATTTTTATTATCATTATTATTTTTTTTTGGGGGGGGGGGGGGGTGAGGGGGCTTTTTGGGGGGGCAAAAATGCGTTTTGCCCCCCCACTTTTTGGATTGGGGGGGGGGGGGGGGGGGGCGGCCGCCCCCCCTGCCCCCCCCCCCCCCACTTCCGGCGCCTATGATGATAGCACTACATGGGAGCTTTGAAACTTCTATACAGAATTTCAGTTGTGACCTTTGACCTTGACCTTTGACCTATATTGTACATTTTGCTTCAAAATGCTACTCCTTCGCCATTTCTAACCCGATTTTGATTCCGTTTGCTTTATATGATGGCACTAGGTGAGGGCTTCAAAACTTCTACACAGAATTTTGACCTTTGACTTCTTTGACCTTTGACCTTGATTTTTGACCTATATTGTACATTGCCTACAAAATGCTACTCCTTCGCTATTTCTAACCCGATTTCGATTCCGTTTGCTTTATGTGATGGCACTAGGTGAGGGCTTCAAAACTTCTACACAGAATTTTGACATTTGACTTCTTTGACCTTTGACCTTGATTTTTGACCTATATTTTACATTTTGCTACAAAATGCTACTCCTTCGCCATTTGTTACCCGATTTCAATTCCGTTTGCTTTAAGTGATGGCACTGAGTGAGGGCTTCAAAATTTCTACACAGAATTTTGACCTTTGACTTCTTTGACCTTTGACCTTGATTTTTGACCTGTATTGTACATTTTGCTACCAAATGCTACTCCTTCGCCATTTCTAACCCGATTTCGATTCCGTTTGCTTTATGTGATGGCACTAGGTGAGGGCTTCAAAACTTCTACACAGAATTTTGACCTTTGACTTCTTTGACCTTTGACCTTGATTTTTTTAACCTAGGCCTATATTGTACATTGGCTACAAAATGCTACTCCTTCGCCATATCTAACCCGATTTCGATTCTGTTTGCTTTATGTGATGGCACTAGGTGAGGGTTTCAAAACTTCTACATAGAATTTTGACCCTTGACTTCTTTCACCTTTGACCTTGATCTTTTTACCTATATTGTACATTTTGCTACTAAATGCTACTTCCGGCGGGGACATATTTTACACACCGCGTAATTTCTACTTTTCCTTGTTAGATAGGTATATAGTGTGAAACATTGTTCAAAAAGCCCGGACCCGACAAAAGATTGTGATTCAGCGTGATTCCTGGTTGGCATTCTGCATATAAGCAGGATGTGCGCAGTGTACTCAGTACATCCGAACGAAGAGTGGCTACAATGTTGCGCAGAGTCAATGTGATGTAGAATGTACACCTTTGTACCTTACGCTTCGTTATATCAAAGCTAGATCATTGATTTTGCAGTGTTGCTTTAAATACTAGTCCATGTAAAAATGTCTTGCATTGCCAAAAAAAAAGACTTGACCTTGGCTAATTCCTAACTTTTCCATGTACATATAATACACACACACAAACAAACACGCACAATTAGTTTAGGGGATGCTCTAAAGTGCAGATTTTGGACATCCTTTCCCCGCTTGGTCACTTCGACGCCACCTCGCTGGTCAAACCTCCCCCAGTCGTGAACATAAACCCACAACCTTGACTACAAATGGGGGATCCAGGGAGAGGGGCGCACCGGGCGCACCGGGCGTCCCCCCCCCCCCTTTAATAATTTCCAAAGCGAAAAAAAATAATATAGCTTCAAACGGCAGTTTTTGGACAGTAAAATGTCAAAACTTTCAAGCTCGCTCGCTCCTCTCGCTCGCATTTAGTCGTAATGCCATTCTCCTGAAGTTGCTGCCAGTAATTGCCGGCAGTTGCGCCTGGTGCGCCCCCCTTAATTTCCAGAGCAAAAAAAAAAAAAAAAAAAAAAAAAAAACATAGCTACAAACGGCAATTTGGGGACTGTAAAATGTCAAAATTTTCAAGCTCGCTCGCTCCGTTCGCTCGCATTTAATCTTTATGCCATTCTTCTGATGTTGCTGCCAGTATACCATTGCTTGCAGTTGCGCCCGTTGCGCCCCCCTTGATTTCCAAAGCGAAAAAATATGGCTAAGAACGGCAGTTTTTGGACTGTAAAATGTAAAATTTTCAAGCTCACTCTCTTCGCTCGCTCGCATTTAATCGTTATGCAATTCACCTGATGTTGCTGCCAGTAATTGCCAGCAGTTCCGCCAGGTGCCCCTCCCCCCTTAATTTCCAAAGCGAAAAAATATGGCTAAGAAAAGAACGGCAGTTTTTGGACTGTAAAATGTAATATTTTGAAGCTCGCTCGTTCCGCTCGCTCGAATATAATCATTATGCTCTCCTGATATTGCTGCCAGTATTTGCCAGCAGTTGCGCCCGATCGCGCCCCCATAAATTCTAAAGCGAAGAAATATAGCTACAAACGGCAGTTGTTTGTTTTTTACTGTAAAATGTCAAAATTTTCAAGCTCGCTCGTTCGCTCGCTCGCATTTAATTGTTACGCAATTCTCCTGATGTTGCTGCCAGTAATTGCCGGCAGTTGCGCCCGGTGCGCCCCCCCCCCCCCCCACCTCCTTTATTTCCACAGCGAAAAAATATGGCTCCATATGGCAGTTTTGGGACTGTAAAATGTCAAAATTTTCAAGCTCGCTCTCTTCGCTCGCTCGCATTTAATTGTTATGCCATTCACCTGATGTTGCTGCCAGTAATTGCCAGCAGTAAGATGCGCCCGATGCGCCCCCCTTGATTTCCAAAGCAAAAAAAAATACGGCTACAAACGACAGTTTTTGGACGGTGAAATGTCAACATTTTCAAGCTCGCTCGCTCGCTCGCTCGCATTTTATTGTTATGCAATTCTCCTGATGTTGCTGCCAGTAATTACCGGCAGTAGCGCCCGTTGCGCCCCCACCCCTCCTTTATTTCCAAAGCGAAAAAAGATGGCTCCAAATGGCAGTTTTTGGACTGTAAAATGTCAAAATGTCAAAGCTCGCTCTCTTTGCTCGCTCGCGTTTAATTATTATGCCATTCACCTGATGTTGCTGCCAGTAATTGCCAGCAGTTGCGCTCGCGTGCGCCCCCCTTAATTTACAAAGCAAAAAAATATGGCTACAAACGGCAGTTTTTGGACTGTAAAATGTCAAAATTTTCAAGCTCGCTCGCTCCGCTCGCTCGCATGTAGTCGTTATGCCATTCCCCTGATATCGCTACCAGTAATTTGTCGTTTCACACCGTCATTCCATAATTCATTTACAAGGGGTGCAACCCTCTCCGGCACTTCCACACCCTCCCCCCACCCTTGCTCGCTCCCTCGCATACTATCCACCCTCCCTCCAAGATGAAATCCTAGCTACCGGTGCCCTTTCCCCGCTTGGTTTCCCTAAAAAAAAAAAAAAAAAAAACAGTAAAAGTCTAGGGATTGAGAGCTTCCTATATTCCAAATGTCTGTCAAAAAAAAAAAAAATCTCGTAAACATTTAGTGTCAAAACGCACCCCCCTTGAAAAAAAGCTGGTGACGCCCCTGCATTATTCGCTGCTTTCGCAAACATTGGCCGCTCAGTTAGATACCCATTTACGTAACTTTGATAAGATGAATTGAATTAAATGTCAAAATTAAAATACGATGGGATCGTATGCTAAAATTTTAATTAAGTCAACTATATCGAAATACAAGTACTATTTCACTCGATTTTGCAATCCACAGTTAGCCGGTATCTATACGTGGTTTTCGTTTTCTTATAAAACGGCATTGACCCATCAAAGTCGTTGGGTAAAACATTCACGCAAAGCACGCATTCAACCTCATGCATCACAACCGAGAAGCTGTTTCCCTGGAAGAAATAAAAGATGAGAGTGTAAATTGTGGTGTAAACTTTCACCATAGTACACGTGGTTTATATCAGTAATTTGTCATAGAATGAAGGATACATTCGGATTTTACTCACAGCTTTCATCCACGCGAGTTACGCTAAACGTAGCGTTGATAGCGCGATACTTTACCTGTAGTTGCATAAATTATTTTGCTTCATCTCTCTCTCTCTCTTCTCAGATGTGCAGATTGATCACAGGGGCGTCACCAGCTTTTTTTCAAGGGGGGTGCGTTTTGACACTAAATGTTTACGAGATTTTTTTTTTTTTTGACAGACATTTGGAATATAGGAAGCTCTCAATCCCTAGACTTTTACTGTTTTTTTTTTTTTTTTTTTAGGGAAACCAAGCGGGGAAAGGGCACCGGTAGCTAGGATTTCATCTTGGGGGGAGGGTGGATAGTATGCGAGGGAGCGAGCAAGGGTGGGGGGAGGGTGTGGAAGTGCCGGAGAGGGTTGCACCCCTTGTAAATGAATTATGGAATGACGGTGTGAAACGACAAATTACTGGTAGCGATATCAGGGGAATGGCATAACGACTACATGCGAGCGAGCGGAGCGAGCGAGCTTGAAAATTTTGACATTTTACAGTCCAAAAACTGCCGTTTGTAGCCATATTTTTTTGCTTTGTAAATTAAGGGGGGCGCACGCGAGCGCAACTGCTGGCAATTACTGGCAGCAACATCAGGTGAATGGCATAATAATTAAACGCGAGCGAGCAAAGAGAGCGAGCTTTGACATTTTGACATTTTACAGTCCAAAAACTGCCATTTGGAGCCATCTTTTTTCGCTTTGGAAATAAAGGAGGGGTGGGGGCGCAACGGGCGCTACTGCCGGTAATTACTGGCAGCAACATCAGGAGAATTGCATAACAATAAAATGCGAGCGAGCGAGCGAGCGAGCTTGAAAATGTTGACATTTCACCGTCCAAAAACTGTCGTTTGTAGCCGTATTTTTTTTTGCTTTGGAAATCAAGGGGGGCGCATCGGGCGCATCTTACTGCTGGCAATTACTGGCAGCAACATCAGGTGAATGGCATAACAATTAAATGCGAGCGAGCGAAGAGAGCGAGCTTGAAAATTTTGACATTTTACAGTCCCAAAACTGCCATATGGAGCCATATTTTTTCGCTGTGGAAATAAAGGAGGTGGGGGGGGGGGGGCGCACCGGGCGCAACTGCCGGCAATTACTGGCAGCAACATCAGGAGAATTGCGTAACAATTAAATGCGAGCGAGCGAACGAGCGAGCTTGAAAATTTTGACATTTTACAGTAAAAAACAAACAACTGCCGTTTGTAGCTATATTTCTTCGCTTTAGAATTTATGGGGGCGCGATCGGGCGCAACTGCTGGCAAATACTGGCAGCAATATCAGGAGAGCATAATGATTATATTCGAGCGAGCGGAACGAGCGAGCTTCAAAATATTACATTTTACAGTCCAAAAACTGCCGTTCTTTTCTTAGCCATATTTTTTTCGCTTTGGAAATTAAGGGGGGAGGGGCACCTGGCGGAACTGCTGGCAATTACTGGCAGCAACATCAGGTGAATTGCATAACGATTAAATGCGAGCGAGCGAAGAGAGTGAGCTTGAAAATTTTACATTTTACAGTCCAAAAACTGCCGTTCTTAGCCATATTTTTTCGCTTTGGAAATCAAGGGGGGCGCAACGGGCGCAACTGCAAGCAATGGTATACTGGCAGCAACATCAGAAGAATGGCATAAAGATTAAATGCGAGCGAACGGAGCGAGCGAGCTTGAAAATTTTGACATTTTACAGTCCCCAAATTGCCGTTTGTAGCTATGTTTTTTTTTTTTTTTTTTTTTTTTTTTTGCTCTGGAAATTAAGGGGGGCGCACCAGGCGCAACTGCCGGCAATTACTGGCAGCAACTTCAGGAGAATGGCATTACGACTAAATGCGAGCGAGAGGAGCGAGCGAGCTTGAAAGTTTTGACATTTTACTGTCCAAAAACTGCCGTTTGAAGCTATATTATTTTTTTTCGCTTTGGAAATTATTAAAGGGGGGGGGGGACGCCCGGTGCGCCCGGTGCGCCCCTCTCCCTGGATCCCCCATTTGTAGTCAAGGTTGTGGGTTTATGTTCACGACTGGGGGAGGTTTGAACAGCGAGGTGGCGTCGAAGTGACCAAGCGGGGAAAGGATGTCCAAAATCTGCACTTTAGAGCATCCCCTAAACTAATTGTGCGTGTTTGTTTGTGTGTGTGTATTATATGTACATGGAAAAGTTAGGAATTAGCCAAGGTCAAGTCTTTTTTTTTGGCAATGCAAGACATTTTTACATGGACTAGTATTTAAAGCAACACTGCAAAATCAATGATCTAGCTTTGATATAACGAAGCGTAAGGTACAAAGGTGTACATTCTACATCACATTGACTCTGCGCAACATTGTAGCCACTCTTCGTTCGGATGTACTGAGTACACTGCGCACATCCTGCTTATATGCAGAATGCCAACCAGGAATCACGCTGAATCACAATCTTTTGTCGGGTCCGGGCTTTTTGAACAATGTTTCACACTATATACCTATCTAACAAGGAAAAGTAGAAATTACGCGGTGTGTAAAATATGTCCCCGCCGGAAGTAGCATTTAGTAGCAAAATGTACAATATAGGTAAAAGATCAAGGTCAAAGGTGAAAGAAGTCAAGGGTCAAAATTCTATGTAGAAGTTTTGAAACCCTCACCTAGTGCCATCACATAAAGCAAACAGAATCGAAATCGGGTTAGATATGGCGAAGGAGTAGCATTTTGTAGCCAATGTACAAT